>NC_141687.1:177626075-177788575 GCF_964263255.1 Lissotriton vulgaris | reverse complement strand
TAACTTTGGCGTTTGTGGACGGAATCGGCTGAAATTTTCAGGAACATGGCACATTTTGTTTCTGAGCAGCCCCTGAAAATTTGGTGGGGTTTCGTCAAGGGGGGGCTGAGAAAAAAGGGGGGTCCCAAAACGCGTTTTTTACATTGAGTTTTCCATAGGGCGGTTGGACTCACTTTTAGCTCGAACGGCTGAATGGATTTGCACGAAACTTGGCAAAATTGTAGGGACTGTTAGCCCGATGTGCCTTTGCTAGGTCTCAATATATGTGCTTCAGTGGATTTTGAGAAATTAACGTTTAAATCAAGATATATATCTGTAACAGCGCTCCGGGCAGCGATCCGGTCCGCTTACTTTTCGCGTTTCGGAACTTTGCGCGCAGAAAGCTGATTGGCTCTCCGGTGTCTGTCAACATTCTAAACAGTCCGGAGCGGCCGCCATCTTGTCTCTCGGTAGGATCGAGAGAGAAGAAGAGGTGAAAAACGAAGGGGGAATTTAATGAAAGGGGGCAAGGTATCCCCCTCTTGACCCCCTAGGAATGTTGTTGGGGTTATTAAAGGGTCCCGTGGGGAAAAGAAAAAAAAATGATTTTTCACGGTAGAAGCGCTTCACGGGCCGCGAACTGGGCCGCAAACTGGTAGCGAAACGGGAATTCGCCATTTTGTGCTTCGTTAATTAAATTACTAGGTATAAGGGGGTGCGGGAGACGTATCCTAATCCCCTATGTTTCCTGAGGGTGGCTGAGGAGGACGATATATGTTGATACATCTCTTCCAGCGGCTGCGCCATCTTGCCTTTTTTCCAATGCCACAATTTTGTCGTGCACGGCAGCCATTTTAGATGCCAGGCTGGTCCCAGGCTATCACCTACCCCTGCGGATGTAGTTTATGGCCCCAGCTGTAGAGAATTCAGACATGCCAACCCTCCCGATTCAGGCGTGTGACTACTGATTTCAGTGCTAGTCTCCCGCCTCCCGATTTCTGTAAGCAAAAACCCGGGGGCATATTACGAACAACTAGCGATAATTTTTGTCTCTAACTTGTTTAGAGACAAAAATTATCGCCACACATCGGCGATATTTATCGCAGATAAACCTTGCTATTATCGCAGAAAAGTCAGCGATATTCATGTATTATCGAGCAAATGCTCTTAGCCATGTTATCCACCTCCCATTGGATAACATGGCTAAGAACTGCTCAGGGCAGGTGTTAGATTTTGGAGATATTCGCGCTTAGCGCGAATATCTCCAAAAGTTGGTAATAGGAGAAAGCGATGTTAGGGACTGTTTCCAGTTGCTAACATGTTGGCACGCCACTTTGCATGTTATTAGTGATAAGTATCACTGACATGCAAAGCGGGGCCCAAGATGGTCGCTATCTCCTTTTAGCTGTCACTAACTGGTGTTAGCGACAGCTTGGTAATAGGGAGATAATTTTATCTCCGCTTTCATGGCTTTTAAAGCCAAAAAAGCGGAGATAAACCCCCTTGATAATATGCCCCACGATTCCTTGGGGGTTTCAGCTGACAGGGCTTGGTATTGTGTTACATGGTAATTTTTCCAGGAAACGTCAGAGGGTCGATGCAGGGGTTCTAGAAGAGGTGATAAACCATTTAAGCCTCATGAACAAGCGCATGGTCTTTTAAAGATTTGTGAAGTACTCGGGGCGGCGGTGTGTGTGTGCCCTCTTTCAGGAGCGGGCGGGGGGGCACTGCCAGCAACTTGCCAGGTCAGGTAGTGTTCAACACGTGCATAACACTTTCTCTGCCTGCTATTGCGCTCCATGCTTCGGAAAGGTAAGAAAAAGAACGTGCATTTGAGTTTGAAATGTCCGATCCTGCAGCAGCACACTTCCAAAGCCCACACATGACAATAACCCGATTCAAGGCCCTATTCACCCGTTTTTAAAAAAATAGATAACACTCCAACAAAGTAAGATTATAAAACTTTATTAACTTTTAACTATAATGAACGGAACAAAAACTAAAAACATTTAAACATTTTTCAACTCAAAAAGCAACAATGGTTAGAAGCTGTCTTTTGTGCGAATAGTCCCAAGGCAGCACAACATGCAGAGTTCTGGACGGCACCCAGGTGATGTCGCCTGGGTGCCGCACTGGTTTTGGGATCCTACAATGCAGCACAGAAAAACAGCGTGGGGCGTCCCGGGTGGTGCGGGGGGAGGCCTCGTCAGTAGCGGTCTGTTGTGCGAATAGTCCCAAGGCAGCAGAACGCGTTGAGATGTTGATGGGACTGTGTCCAGTGTCCCATGGCTGACACAACATGTACGACAGGCACCCAGGTGATGTCCAGTAAACTGCCGCACTGGTTTTGGTATCCTACAATGCTGCTCCGAAAATTGGCGTGCGGCGGCCCGGGGGGGGGGGGGGGCGTGGGGGAGGCGGCGTGAACGGGCCTCCCCAGGTGGCGGCCATCTAGCTGAGTTGCGCCCGCTCTTGCGGCTACAGCGTCTCGCTCACCATGTTGTTGAGTTGCTCCCACTCTTGCAGTGCAGCGATAGGCGGCTGCCACATGGCTCTTAAAATGGCGGACGGCTCCTCGGTTTTGGGCCTGGTCCACTGAAATGGCCCTGGGACACCTTGGAACTCGGACGCTTGCCTGTTAGGGCTTGGGCTCCATTCTCGAAAAGCGTCCCCTCAGCCGTGAAGATTCTACAAAAGTCTTGGGGGCCCCCGACTCCCGCAGGCTTCCGGTGGGGAGAGGCTGCCATGATTGCTCGCGGAATGACCACGACGGAGCCACGAGATGGTGGTGCTCTCATGCTGACGCCAGCTTCAGTCTGAATGATCCAGAAACAAGGTGGGGCTTTCATCGTTTGGGAAAAAAAAATGTTCTAAACCAATGAAAAGTGTTATTTTTAGGTCATATGACCAAGACTTCCATCTTTAGGAAACCAAAAGTAAAATGAACCAATGAAAAGTTTTATAAACAAGTCACATGACCTGTTATGCGGCATAGGGCTACAAAAAGCGTAGAAAATCCGTTGGCACGTGAGGCGGCGTCAGTAGCGGACCGATGTGCGAATAGGCCGAAGGCAGCACAACGCGCCGAGATCCGGATGGCACCGAGGTGGTGTCCAGCAAATTGCCGCACTGGTGTGGCCATCCTACAATGCTGCGCCGAAAGACGGCGTGTCCAGCTGAGTTGCGGTCACTGTTGCGGTACAGTGACTCGAACGCGCCGAGATCCGGATGGCACCGAGGTGGTGTCCAGCAAATTGCCGCACTGGTGTGGCCATCCTACAATGCTGCGCCGAAAGACGGCGTGTCCAGCTGAGTTGCGGTCACTGTTGCGGTACAGTGACTCGAACGCGCCGAGATCCGGATGGCACCGAGGTGGTGTCCAGCAAATTGCCGCACTGGTGTGGCCATCCTACAATGCTGCGCCGAAAGATGGCGTGTCCAGCTGAGTTGCGGTCACTCTTGCGGTACAGTGAGTCGAACGCGCCGAGATCTGGATGGCCCCGATGTTGTGTCCAGCAAGTTGCCGCACTGGTGTGGCCATCCTACAATGCTGCGCCGAAAGTCGGCGTGGGGTGCCCCGTTGGCTTATGAGGTGATGTCAGTAGTGGACCGATGTGTGAATAGGTTGGAACCAGCACAAGGCGCCAAGATCCGAATGGCAAGTTCTGGATGTTGAGTGCCATAGTTGAGAGTTCTGAGCAGTGCTTGTAAGACTATCTGAAGTTTATTATAAGAATCAGAGTAAGTTGAAGACTGTCTGAAGCTTATTTGCACCTTTTGCAGCTTCACTATTGCCCAAGGTGGTGTCCAGCAAATTGCTGCACTGGTGTGGCCATCCTACAATGCTGCGCCGAAAGACGGCGTGTTCAGCTGAGTTCCGGTCACTCTTGCGGTACAGTGACTCGAACGCGCCGAGATCCGGATGGCACCGAGGTCGTGTCCAGCAAGTTGCCGCACTGGTGTGGCCATCCTACAATGCTGCGCCGAAAGTCAGTGTAGGGTGCCCCGTTGGCTTATGAGGTGATGTCAGTAGTGGACCGATGTGTGAATAGGTCGGAACCAGCACAAGGCGCCAAGATCCGAATGGCAAGTCCTGGATGTTGAGTGCCTCAGTTGAGAGTTCTGAGCAGTGCTTGTAAGACTGTCTGAAGCTTATTTGCACCTGCTGCAGCTTCACTATTGCCCTGGTGTGGCCAAAGGTCGCACATGACATAGGCGGCCGGCTCCCGAGGTCCGGCGGAACTTTTTTCCTTTTCCTTTCTGCTTCTTTTCCTACAATCCGTTTCATCTGAAGACACGACCAGGTCCCTGAATGTGTGCAGGGGGACGCTATTGATTGAATGAAAATGGCGGCTTGACACAAAGCTAACTCAAGCGTTACTGTTGATGCTATACAGACAAAAATTGGTTTTCAGTTTGTACATTCTTCATGTTTTTTTTTTCCATCCAAGTCTGATTGAGAGTTTGTAGAAAAATGGCTTCAGATTTTCCACATACTACTCTTCAACATTCTTCCTAAATGTAACAATGTGAAACTCACTAGGAGAACGGCTGTTTCTGTTTCCTTTCAAAATGCTGCCAACAATATTTTCTGAATGGAAGACACCATCTTGTAGCATAAAGGGCCGAAAGGGGTTCTGGTCTGGCCGATGGTTGGTGGAGACATTTTGACTATATCTTGGACCTGCCCGGCCTCGCCCAAAATGGCGCCGGTATAAATGGGACTCGTAACTCCTTGCCCGCAAATGTATATCTAGAAAATGTTATTGTAAGTGGCCCTGTCGTATTTTAATTACAAAATGTACGTCCACCGATTCCGCAACTGTTAGACACCTTTGTTCTTGCAACCTAATGGCCCGCTCGTTACGTTCTTCTACAGTGTAAATGTCTCCTCATCATATACGATTTCAGTTTGCTCCGTGGCCGGCCCACGTGGTTATAGGCCCGTATTTGTATACTGACATTTTCACAATAAAGGTTTTTAAAACAAAACACGGTAGTAGTATTTACATTGGTAAAGTTTTTACTTTTAGTCACTGTTTTCGAATCAGTAAAAGGCAAGTGAAATAAAGCAGTCCAATTACATGACGGATAAAAGGTATAATATGTAGGAACGCAGTAAAGATAAATGGTCAAGGGCAGTTGTGTTTTTCATGTCTGCAACATAAAGTGATCGATAAGAATCTGATAATCAGGCGTATCGGCGACTAAGACAGCAGGCCGAATCTCTTTTACTCAACGGCTCCGTCATGGAAGGAAGAAACGCCCTTTTTCTCGAAAAAGAAATATATTTTACTTGCAAGACAGTTGTAAATTTTCCGGGAAAGTACATTAGCCTGGAATATTATAACATATGTTTGAAAAAAAAATATTGTTCGAAAACAATAAAAAGCGTAATTTTTAGGTCATATGATCAAGCTTTTCATCATTAAATTAACAAAAGTAAAATGAACCAATGAAAAGTTTTATTAACAAGTCACATGACCTGTTATGCTTACGTTACGCGCTGCGCGCCGCGCCTCGGATCACTTCCGGGTGCGCTAACGCGGCGTGTCATATAACGCATTACGCGACAACGTAGGTCAAGAATATAGTCAAAATGTCTCCACCAACCAGCGTTCGGAACACAACCCCTTTCAGCAGTCCAAAAAGTTCTGTTAAATGACAACAGAGGGGACAGGCAACAAGAACCATCAGTCAAAGAGGGGAGGGCAAGTTCTTCTCTTCCGGGTCATGTTGGGGCGCTACCGGAACTGATCGAATTGGTAGTCTACTGTGTTTCTGGATGTTTCAGACTAAAGCTGGCGTCAGCATGAGACCACTACCATCTCGTAGCTCCGTCGTGGCCATTCCACGAGCAATCATGGCAGCCGCTCCCCACCAGAAGCCTGCGGGAGTCGGAGGCCCCCAAGACTTTTGTAGAATCTTCACGGCTGAGGGGGCGCTTTTCGAGAATGGGACTCAAGCCCTATCAGGGAAGCGTCCGAGTTCAAAGGTGTCCCAGGGCCATTTTAGTGGACCAGGCCCAAAACCGAAGAGCCGGCCGCCATTTTGAGAGTCCTGTGGCAGCCGCCTATCGCTGCACCGCAAGAGCGGGAGCAACTCAACTACATGATGAGCGAGACGCTGTAGTCGCAAGAGCGGGCGGTAAACAGCTGAATGGCGGAAGAGGCACAGTGTAGCAAAAGCGGGCAGAATGGCAACTGAAACGGTAAAGGGGCGCCCCACTACAGCGTGTCTTCAGGTCAAACGGATTGTGGGACAAGGTTCAGAATTGAAGAGTCATCAAAAGGCAAAAAGTTCTGCCGGACCCCGGGAGCCGGCCGCCTATGTCGGGGGCGATCTCAGGCTACACCAGTGCTATAAGACTTGGGGAGGGTGTCGGAGCCAAGCGTCTTCTCCGAGTCCATGGCCATCACACCGCCCCTAAGGGGCCTCCGTCAAGCTGTTTAGGAAGGTAACATATCACATTGTTTTCTAATGCAGTCAGGTCCACAAACGACACTCACTTACTTTGAGAATAGTGAAGCTGCAGTAGGTGGAAATAAGCTTCAGACAGTGTTACAAGCACTGCTCAGAACTCTTAACTATGGCACCCAACATCCAGAACTTATGCCATTTGAGAATGGCAGTGACATCGAAGCAACTCAGGGACCAAAACCATTAACGTACTTTCACGTATGAAAATCTTACTTGGGGAGGGGGCAGGAGCGAAGCGCCCCCTCCCAGTCAGCGCCACCACACCGTATGTTGAAAATTTGAAGCCATCGTTCTACAAAGTCAACCAAACTTGGATTGAAAAATCTAGAAAAATGTACAAACTGAAAACCAGTTTTGGTCTGCATAGCATCAGTAGCAACGCTTGAGTCAGCTTTGTGTCAAGCCGCCATTTTGATTCAACAAAGCACAGGCATTGAAAAAGGCTCAAACTCAGAACTCTGAACTATGGCACCCAACATCCAGGAGGTTGCCATCCGGATCTTGGAGCCTTGTGCTGTTTTCGACCTATTCACACATCGGTCCACTACTGACATCATCTTATAAACCAACGTTATGTAAATAGTTTTTTAATAAAATGTTTTACCCTGTTTCTTTGCTGGTGTGTTGTCTATATTTTTAATATTTGCATAGGGTTTGTCGTTATTTTGTGCGGGATGGGTGATGGAGCCGAGCTGTCTTGCAGCCCTCATGGTGTGGAGCTCAGTTCATCTCACTATTTTCGTATTTCTCATGAAGGGTTGTTCCTAATATTTCTATTTTAGCGAGGTCAAAAAGAGATCCAATTAGTGGCCTACTGATTTTGCTCGATTACTTTTATTTTTTTACACGATTTTTCACTATCTGCAAAGACTAAACAGAGTATTGCGACTTTGTGCTTGTTTGTAAATAGAGAATGATCCAAAGAGAACCAATTCTAAAACAGTAAATGCTTGGACAACAATCAATCAAATGGAGAGACAAGCAGGCACGACGGATTACAACGGGGGTAAAGGCCTGCGTTAACTACCCTTCAGTATCTGCAAAGAGAGAGTACTACTAAGACAAAAGAGGGGAGGGGGGGGGGGTGCAGCGTTCAAAGCACATCAGCGTGCATAAATACGAAAATCTATCACGTACTTGACATTTTAAAGCTTTTCATATTTGCTATTAAAAAACCAATGAAATTCACAGAAAAAACCATAGGTTATAGTGGATATATAGTTAGGAATTTGCATTTACAAAACCTTGAAAATTCAATGAAAAAACCATTGGTTTTAGGCCATATATAGTTAGGGATTTGCATTTACAAAACCTTATTTTACTCGCATAAAACCATTGAAATTCCATACATAGTTATAAGCGCTAACTATATATCGCGCACCCGCAATCCACTGCTGATGATGTCACATATTACATCATTCATGACATGGTTAGTGACATCACTGATGACATCACTGATGACATCTCAAATGACATCACTGATTACATCACTGAAAACATCTCATTTGACATGACTGATAACATCACTGATGATATCATTCATGTGATAATACGATGAACCTCTTCAGACTCTAATATAACCTTAGATACAATCAGTGTAAACAGACACTCACAGACTGTCACTCATCCATGGAGTTACTCACACACCTAGTCAGTCATGCAAAGAATCAATCACACCTCCATTTCCTCAACCATACAGTTATACACACCTTACTTATTCAAACATATACTAACACATATTTTCTCTCTTATACAATCCCTGATACAAGTTCACAATGATCCATACAGCCACTCACACATTCACTGGCTCTTATGCACAGTTATTTATATATGTCAACTCTCACATGTACTGTGTTTTACATATGTACTTACTTGCACATGTAGCACTGAGATATCCATTCACTCACCAACACACTCATGCACACAGTCAACCGCCCATACAGCTGTTTCCACATGCACTTTTGAAACCATACATCTAGTGAATCAACTGCTCACACATCTATGCACAGAGTCACACGCCTCCCAGCCACCCACACACACACTCAGTATCCCATACAAATACTTGGGCAACCAATCAATAACCCATATAGTTACTCATATAGCTACTTATCAACACATGCAACAGTTTACAGAACAACAGACATAATGATGCACAAATTAAGACAGTTTAGTCACTAACCCATGCACTCAGTGAGACACATTTAATCACTCACTCATACAGTCAGTCATGCACCTACTAAATCCTTCATCCAGACACTTATATATCCACTCATTCTTCAATATGTAAGAGATATTTTAACTTTACAGAAACATACAGTCACTGGATGTTGTCATCAGTGATGTCATCAGTGATGTCATTTGAGATGTCATCAGTGATGTCATCAGTGATGTCACTAACCATGTCATGAATGATGTAATATGTGACATCATCAGCAGTGGATTGCGGGTGCGCGATATATAGTTAGCGCTTATAACTATATATGGAATTTCAATGGTTTTATGCGAGTAAAATAAGGTTTTGTAAATGCAAATCCCTAACTATATATGGCCTAAAACCAATGGTTTTTTCATTGAATTTTCAAGGTTTTGTAAATGCAAATTCCTAACTATATATCCACTATAACCTATGGTTTTTTCTGTGAATATATATATATATATATATATATATATATATATATACATATATATATATATATATATATATATATATATATATATATATATATATATATATATATATATATTGCGAGGACGTACACACCTCTTTAAGGAGGAGGGGCTGAGAGACTACTAATTGGAACACCCAGTAAAGCAACCTACCTGTGTAACTGGCACTGATGAAGGCCTTTCCGGCCAGAAACGCGTCTGCCCTAGCGTTTCACGGACCTGTGAGATCGACCGCGCTGGAAATGTTTAATTAAATCCACCTGGAAACCGGAGCTGTGTTCCGCCTGCTTTTGTACCAGAAAGTGAGCATTGAGTTTTTATGGTAGGCCGGTGTTGCTGACACCACCAGGGAGCAGGCCCTTTCGATCAGGAGCACTGTGTCACAGTCAGCAAAACTTTGGTTGTGCACGAAAATGCAAAACACAGAGCCTCCCTGAGCTGAGTAATTGCCACGGGGCTGAAAGCTTCAGCGTGGGGAGAGAGGAGGCGGTATAGTACTGCCTGACAAGGGGATCAGCAGTGGTATCAACCGGAAGATCGCATCCCTGGGAAACTGCGAAGGAGTGTGACTCATTGCCACGGAGTGGGACACCACATGGTGTTTTGGATGTAATTCATCACTGTACGGATTCCCACGATGAACTACACGACCCATCATGCAGTATGATGGGGGTGCAGCGCAAGGAGGTACACACCTCTTTAAGGAGGAGGGGCTGAGAGACTATTAATTGGGACACCAGGTGAAGCAACCTACCTGTGAAACTGGCACTGATGAAGGCCGCTCTGGCCAGAAACGCGTCTGCCCTAGCGTTTCATGGACATGTGAGTTTCGACCGCGCTGGTAATATTGAATTAAATCCACCTGAAAACCAGAGCTGTGTTCCGCCTGCTTTTGTACCAGAAAGTGAGCATTGAGTTTATATATATATAAATCCCGCCGTGCCACCTTGTCTGCCAGGAAAGAAAAAGGACTATTTTGCATATTAGCACGCTGCCATACGCGCAGGGGTGGCCCTTCCTTAAAGTGCCTTGGGTTATGGCAACTACCCAGACCTCCTCGCACCCTGTGGATCAGAGACCCTGCTATCAACGATAGTCTGCAAGTTTGTGGAGCGACATCGCTACTTCAACTATGTCCCAGACCTGCATCCACGGGGACCGTGAGGTAGGAAGTGCAACTTTTAAGAGAAATCCTGTGCCCAGAAAATACGCTGCAATCACTAACCAGTGCACGCTCATAGCCAGCCTTCCAAATGGATGCCCCACAAGCAGCTAGCGAACAGGATCACTCACCGCAACATCGCAACATGTAATAACTGCATTCTGGGAGTTGCAGTCTTTCCACTCAGAACCACCACAGTGATTCCTGCTGAACGAGGCACAGGTGCGCAACAATCTGCTTGAGGTGAGCCATTATAGAAGAGACTCAGGATTGCAGCGTCAGTGGCAACTTGAAAGGTATTGCATCTGACGAAGGCAAAAGCTGAAACGCGTTATGCCACATCCTTTCAACAATAACATTTTCAATCCTGCCGTGCCGCTTTGTCTGCCTGGAGGGAGGAGGACTATTTTGCATATATATATATATATATATATATATATATATATATATATATATATATATATATATATATATCTTCAAAGCATTCTCTACAGACTTCCTTGGGAAAAGAGAGAGACGGACCCAAACGGATAAGGCAGGAAAATGTTTATTTTTCTTTCCCCCTGTGATGCATTTCGAGCAAGCTGTGCCCTTGATCACTATATATATATATATATATATATATATATATATATATATATCCCCAAAACACCAACCAGTTGCACACACGAGTGGGTGCACGCCAAAAACGGGGGTGTGCCCGAGTTACAAATTAGCTCCAAAATCCCAGGAAAATCACTCCTAAAGGATGGTAGCACACACAGGGGAGGTTCCACAAAGATTTGATAAGGAAACCAACAGCTGTTGGTTTCCTTATTAAATCTTTGTGGAACCTCCCCTGTGTGTGCTACCTTCCTTTAGGAGTGATTTTCCTGGGATTTTGGAGCTTATATATATATATATATATATATATATATATATATATATATATATATATATATATATATATATATATATATATATATACATATATAGATATAGATATATATATATATATATATATATACATATATAGATATAGATATATTTCAAAGACGCCACTCCGCAGTAAGAAGTTCACAATTCTTTTTTCAAGAAAGCTGCTATTACCAAATCCCCAACATGTTTCTGAGCCACAAGCTTCTTCCTCAGAGTCAGACATTAGTAAACGACGATTTAGCCACACCTCTTTTATTTCCCATAGTCGCATGCACTCTGCAGTGAGTAGCATGCTGGGAGATGTGGTCCAATTCTTCCCCATAGATGGGGTCAGTTCAGGTTACCAGCAGTCTGTGTTTCTTTTAATTGTTGATTTACACACATGTATACATATATATATATATACAGACAAACCCCTCCATTATCGAAAGATATATATATATATATAGATAGATATACACACATACAATACCAGTAGGGCTACACCCTATGCTGGACACAGATTTTTAGCTTATGTGTTTTAAGCCACACCCTTAATTACTTCAGCCACGTCCCTTTGAGAGACCCTTTAGTATTTTCATCCCACTTAATGCCCTGCCTGGGTCTTTGAGTGGCGACCTAACAATGCATTCTCACCAATGTAATCGTGGGTTGAGGGGCGTAACACTGGCCCCTGTGGCCCCTGCGGCCCCTGCTGTGCAGTGGGGCCCCCAACACTGCAGGGAGCCCCCTAATCAACCATCAGCAAATGGATAACTTTAAGATATATTAGACTCAGTGGCTCCTTATTCTACTCATGAGGTTGGTGGGGGGTAGTCTTGTAAATCAAATGCTGCTAGTGGGCTTGCAGCACTGGTTGTGCCACCCACAGAAGCAGCTTGTAAAGTGTGTCTCAGGCAAGCCATTGCAGAGCTTGTGTGCAGTCTAGGACTGCCATATCGACTTGGTAAGTGCACCCACTTGCCAGTCCCTAAACCTTCCCTTTTCTTCTTATCAGACACCCCTAAAGTAGGTCCAAGGGCAGGGTGCATTGTAAGGATAAGGTAGGACATGCCCTGGTGTGTGTGGAATGTCCTAATAGTAAATTACAGCCATTTTAATTTTTCACTATTGCAAGGCTACCTGTTCCCCCTAGGCCAGAATGGCCAGTTTGATTATTACATTTTATAATCCTAACTGACTCAGGGAACATGGTAGAAATTCGAATTTAGTGTCTGAACTCAAAATTATAAAATACACTTTTTAGTGAAGTTGGTTTTAACATTCTGTGTTTGAAAAAAACACTTTTAGAAAGTAGGTATTTTCTTGCCTAACTATCCAAGCCTGCCTCTGCTAGGTTGTGTATTCCTTGTCTGGAGTTTGAGTGACAGTGGCTAGGGGATTCCAAGAGACAGAGTGAGTCAGCACGGTGCTGAATAGAGAGATCTGCGTCTAGATGGATGGGAGGAGTTGCCCCTGGGACCTGAATAGGGCTGTGCCTTCCCTCCACAATGCTGGCTCCACCTCCTGTGGTGTGTCTGATGTCACTGGCCTACACTGTGAAAGGAAAAGAAGGAGTCTTGTCAACAAAGTGCTCCAGGACTGACCATAACTGGTTTGGGCTAGGCAGAGGCCTCTCTGCCTTCAGAGAACAAAGAGAATAGTAGTATAAATATGGGGACCCAGACCCCAAGATTTTAGATCACTTCTGGGAACAAGAAGAACCAAGGAAGCTGCAGGAGTTTGGACTGCCCCCCTGCCAGTGTGCTTTGTTGCTGGGTTGGCCTGCAATGGTTTCTTTATTGCCAAGCAAAGGAGAAGGAACTTTTAAAGAACTTCAACATCTTGCAGAATATTACTCCAAGGGCTTGAACTTGTGCTTGCCTCCTGCTGAAGTCTCAGAGACAAAAGACTTCACCACCAGCTCCCCTCTGAATTTCCTTGCTGGGAATTCCATCTGCAGAAGCCTGTGTATCGCTGGGAGCTGGAAGTGCGATGCATCGAGAAGAAGCGTGTCGCAGTCGCAGCTGTTGCCGCGCATCACCGGAGAAGAGTGTCGCAGGGCCTGTCGCGGCTCCAAAGCTACAGAGTTCGCCGGGCGTGCACACATCATCTTCACGTCGTTGCATCAAGGGCGCCATCTTATCACATCGCACCGGATTGTCGCATCGAATCGAGACGCCATCTTGCCGCATCGTAACCAGGCCGCAGTACGAGAATCTACGCATCACCTCCTCTCCGGTAAGGATCAAGCGCATCCCCTACTCTGCGCAAGCATTGAGGCGCGACGCATCATCTCCCCCAAAGTAAGGAACCGACGCAACTCCCACTCTGCGAGCCTTTTGTTTGTTTTGCGTTACGCATCCAGGCACTTTTTTGAGAATTGTGTCGCATTTATCACCAACTTGAACTAAGTGACTTCTACCATCTTTAAGTCTATTTTAAGTACAGTATTGTGGACTTTTGTTGTTTGTTGTCTTGTGTTAAGTCTATATAAAGAATACTTATTCTTATAAAAACCTGTGTGGTGTCCATCTGTAGTGTTTTCGCTGTATTACTGTGTGTATACACAAATGCTTAACACACTGCCTCTGAGATAAGCCTGTCTACTCGTGCCAAGCTACCAAGGGGGTGAGCAGGGATTATCCAGTAGTGTAATCCCCTTTCCCTGACTTAGAAGCAAGGGTCCCTTATTTGGTCAAAGGTGTATACCATTGCCAACTAGAGACCCCCAGTTCTAACAGTTTACATCGACCCCCCCCAATCAAATTTTCTTAGAAATCTACTAAGGGACAGATGTTATAAACTTTCACGCAGCTCAGAAAGCCAGGGAAAGGGCAGGAATGTGCCGTACTTAACATTTACTATAATCACTAAGAGAGTAGCCTACACCTCAACTTATTTAAAAGTACGCAATTAATTCTTGCTTAAAGATAAACATATTTCTTCTGTTTATCCTGGTATTTTAATTTTTACCTTATTAGTTTATAAATTTCATACATTGATACATGGAAAAAGAACATCATCATGTCATGGCTGCATCACAAAACAAGTCACAAAACATTTGTAAAACAATTTCCAAATAGTAAATCGTGCTCACACATTCAAAACTTTGTGAACAAATATTGTCAAAAACAAAGAACAGTTACATGTTAACACAGTTTTCTTTCAATATTCCACTTCTTTTATGATCAAAAAGATGGTGAAAAAATCCTTAACCTTCCTTAGATACCTCTACTTGATAACTATCTTATTCAATCACTTGATCAATATAGTTTACAGTTGAGGTGTAGGCTACTCTCTTAGTGATTATAGTTCAACGGCACTGCCTAACCCTCGTCCCTTCTGGCCTAACTCCCCTTATTTTTCGTACTTAACATTTACAGCACATTCCTGTCCTTTGTTTGCTCCGGTGCTCTTTTGGCTGCCTAGAGCTAACGCAGGCACTCTTGCGCCATGCTGCAAGGGTGCCTGTGTAGTAGGCAGGATTGTTTTTGTGCTGGAAGGGACAGGTTCCTGCACAAAAACAATCCTGCGGGGCATTTTTTCTCTTTTTAAGTGTGCTTCAGTAAGCAGTACGCTTAGAAAGATGAAACAAAGAGGAGAAATAAAGATATTTCTCCTCGTTGTGCGTCACCTGGGGAGGTGTAGCATTTTGACGCATTGCCAGGTGCACCAGTGTTGGTAAATCTGGGAATGAAAACAATGCACTAAGATAGGTAGGGGATCTCAGTGAAAAGTTTAAAGACCAGTGCAGATAAAATCCCCAACACAATTATATATCAAACAGATAGTCTGTGGGCTATCAAGCTCAGAGAAGATCTCGAGAGCAGAGCCAGTACAAGCAACACACTCCTACTAAAACATGGAAAAAAGTCCTACTTAAAAGGACGGAATCCCATCACCCACCGAACATGTGAACATAATTGGTTCTCCATAATTGGCATATTTGATTTACTGGCAAGTCCATAGTAAACTGCACTGAGTTTTCCAGGGCCTGTAATTCAGATGCTACAAGTGGGCCTGCAGCACTGAATGTGCCACCCACATGAGGTGTCCTGGAAAGGTATCTCAGACCTGCCACTGCATTGTCTCTGCAAATTTGTAAACTGCCATGTCGACCTGGCAAGTGCACCCACTAGCCAGGCCCTAACTGTCCCTTTTCTTACATGTAAGGCACCCCTATGGTAGGCCCAAGGTCCCCTTCTGGGCAGGGTGCAGTGTATGTGAACGGTAGGACATGTACTGGTGTGTGTGACATGTCCTGATAGTGAAATAATGGCAATTTAGTTTTTCACTATTGAAAGGCTATGTGCCCCATAGGATAGAACGGGAAATACTTTGTAACATCTTACAAGTGTAACTTCACATTGGGACATGGTAGAGAAATAAAGTTTAGGCTCTCCGAACTCAGAATTTAATAACACATCTTTAAGTAAAGATGTTTTTTAAATGGTGTGTTTGAAAATTCCACTTTTAGAAAGTAGGCATTTTCTTGTTTAACCATTCTGTGTGCCTTTGCTTGTTTGTGGATTGACTGTCAGGTTTTGGAGTGACAGGGGCTGGGGTTGTGCATTCACTGTAGACAGGGAATTGAGGTGTGCCAGGCCCTTCCTGGATGACTTAGAGCTGAACTGAATGGGGCTCGGCTGCATTTAGAGTAGTGTGAGGAGATTTCCTTGCACCAGAATAGGGCCTGTGTCCCTTGCATAATGCTGTCATACTGCACCAGTGAGGACAGAACTGGTTTGGACTGGGCTTGGAGACCCTTGCACAAAGAGAACAGAGACAAAATGGGTTATAAGTTGTAGACCTTAAAGCCCAGAACTTTCGATTACTTCTGGACTCAAGAGGAACCTTTGCCAAGGAGAAGAGCTGACGAGCTGTGAGGAGGAGTACTGCCCCTTGCTGTGGGCTGTGTGGCGTTAGACGGAAGTTGCTGATCCTGCCAAGGAAAGGACAAAGACTGAAACTTGGCTGTGAACCTGCTTGTGGAAGAACTCTAAGGGCCTGTGTGTGCTGGCTTCCTGTTCTGAAGTCTCGGGGACACAAAGACTTCACCCCAGCTCCCCAGAACTCTGCTGCTGAGATTTCTGACCTATTCCAGCTGTGGGCATCTGGAGGGTGTCCCTGCTGTTGGAAACTGGAAAAAAAGAACTGAAGAAATTGACGCATCGCTCTTCTTGCTGCTGATTTTCCCGACGCAACATGAGGAGAATCTCCACGCATCACTGCGCTGCTGAAGAACTGATGTAGCGCCTGTCGCGGTTGTGAGAATCATTGCATCAAGGGATCGTGGCTGAAGAAACTGACACAGCGCTGCTTGACGATGATGCATCGATCGCCGAAGCATCCTCGAGTTTCACACACCTGTGTGGCAAGTTTTCCCAACGCATCACCCGCAGACAAGAATTATCTTGGAGTCGAAGTATAACTTCCCACTACAGACTGGATTCGATTCATCACTTCTCCTTAGTGCAGCAGAACTGTTGAAGGAATGGAATGGGATTTGTAAGGCGCATGGCTACCCGGGGGCGTCCCAGCGCTGCAGAGTTAGCTAGAGAACAGATGAGATTTAAGGGGAAAAGGCAGGATTTCTGGAGCTTGCAGAATTTTAGTAGGTTAGTTTCCCTGCGGATGGCACGGGGAAGGGAGTTCCAGAGCCTGGAGGCGTTGTTGGAGAAGAGGCGGTCCCCTGCCCACGCCTTCTTGATTCTGGGAGTGTCAGCTAAGTAGAGGTGGTCGGAACATAGCTTTCTTATGGCTTTATAGGGTTTAATCAGAGCTTTTAGGATTGGGGACCCTTACCCTGGAGGATTTTGTGTGTAATACAAAGGGATTTGAAGTTGACTCTCTCCTGAATCGGGAGCGAGTGGAGGGTGCTTAGGGCGGGTTTAGCAGAGCACCAATATTTAGTGCCTGTGAGAAGTCTGGCTGCCGAATTCTAGACTAGTTGAAGTTTAGAAATAACTGCTTTAGGGGTGCCAAGATAGAGGGCGTTGCCATAGTCCAGTCTGGAGAGGATGAGCCCCTGAATAAGGAGTTTTCTAGAATGGGCAGGTAAGAGGGGGAGGATTTTCTGTGTGGTTCGTAGCAGGCCGAAGCAGACTCCCGCAGTTTTCCTTGCTTGGGTATGAAAGGTGAGATCCTGGTCGAGCCAGATACCCAGGCTTTTTATCTCTTTTTTAAGAGTGGGAGCTGGACCCACACAGGTCGGCCACATAGAATTAGGGGCGAATTTTGATTTATTGCCCAGCACCAGAATCTCAGTTTTTTCGCCGATGAGTTTAAGGTGAGATCTGTTCATCCCACTAGAAATTTCTTTGAGACATGAGCACAGGTTTTCCGGGGAATGGTCCAACTGATTCACCGAAACAACAATTTGGGTATCGTCCACGTAAGTGACCAGTTTAATTACAAAAGGGGCTACTATTTCCTCCAGTGTGGACATATACACATTAAAAAGTGTAGGGCTCAGGGAGGAGCCCTGAGGAACCCCACATTGGAGTTGAATAGCTCTGGAACGAATATTACCTTCAGAGACCTGGAAGGTTCTATTTTTTAGGAATGATTTCAGCCAGGTTAGGGCCGACCCTGTAACTCCTGCTAAGCCGGTGAGCCAGGATACGGTGATTCACCGTATCGAAGGCTGCACTTAGATCCAGGAGGATCACAGCTGCTGATCCCCCTGAGTCAAGAATCTTTCCCGCCTCTTCTACAAATGCCATCAGTGCTGTGTCAGTGCCCTGGCCAGGGAGGAAGCCCGCCTGAGAGCAGTGTAGAAGTCCACCGGACTCAAGGGAGGCGGAGAGCTGTCGATTGACAAATTTTTCCGCCACCTTGCTAATTCCTGGTAGTAAGGAGATGGGCCGGTAGTTACCTATCTCAGTGGTATCAAGGTGTTTTTTTTAACAGTGCAATTACTATGGCTTTTTTCCAGTTCAGGGGAACAGTGCCCTGTATTAGGGAGGCGTTAATTATGTTGGTAATTGGGGAGTTGATGGTGGATACCACTGACTTCAAGATGTTGAGTGGTGCCGAGTCCAAGGGAGAACCACTCTTGATTGATTCTAAAATTGGGGGAAGCAGCTTACTGTGAGGGGGAAAATGAGTCTAAACAGAGGACATTGTTTTGGGGTTCTGGTAAATAGGGCTCTGGTAAGTAATCATTATTTCGGAGAGTTTTTAGGATATTTTGGAGGCGAAAAATTCTGCCAGTTCATTGCATCGACGACCAGAGGGGTCGGGGACTTTCAAAAGTTTTTTGACAATGCGGAATGTTTACCTAGAGAAGTTACCAGAGGATTGAATTATTTCTTCAAAGAAAGCCGCCTGAGTTGTATTAAGATTCAGAAAAGGGGGTGGTGATGAACAGAGTGTCTGAATTAAGCAGACCACTCTTACCCAGTCCAAAGATCAGGGCTTGATCCATCACCGTTATTTATCTCACTGCCCCATCCCAGCTCAGAACCTGGCTATATGCAAATCAGTCTGTCCCTGGCCCAGTGCATCATGGGAACAGGGCAGACTAAACTGCCAAGCCAATTCTTCACCAGAAAGGAGACAAGCTACCGGGGACTGGTTTCTGGCATTTCAGCCGTCTTCGGCCCGGCTTGCTTGAATCCTGATGGAGCAGTGAGAAAGGGACTCATGTCTGAGTATACCCTTCCACACCTATAGTGGCCAAAAACGATTCAGAAAAGGGGGTGGTGATGAACAGAGTGTCTGAATTAAGCAGACCACTCTTACCCAGTCCAAAGATCAGGGCTTGATCCATCACCGTTATTTATCTCACTGCCCCATCCCAGCTCAGAACCTGGCTATATGCAAATCAGTCTGTCCCTGGCCCTGTGCATCATGGGAACAGGGCAGACTAAACTGCCAAGCCAATTCTTCACCAGAAAGGAGACAAGCTACCGGGGACCGGTTTCTGGCATTTCAGCCGTCTTCGGCCCGGCTTGCTTGAATCCTGATGGAGCAGTGAGAAAGGGACTCATGTCTGAGTATACCCTGCCACACCTATAGTGGCCAAAAACGATTCAGAAAAGGGGGTGGTAATGAACAGAGTGTCTGAATTAAGCAGACCACTCTTACCCAGTACAAAGATCAGGGCTTGATCCATCACCGTTATTTATCTCACTGCCCCATCCCAGCTCAGAACCTGGCTATATGCAAATCAGTCTGTCCCTGGCCCAGTGCATCATGGGAACAGGGCAGACTAAACTGCCAAGCCAATTCTTCGCCAGAAAGGAGACAAGCTACCGGGGACCGGTTTCTGGCATTTCAGCCGTCTTCGGCCCGGCATGCTTGAATCCTGATGGAGCAGTGAGAAAGGGACTCACATCTGAATATACCCTTGCTCACTGCACCACGAGGATTCAAGCAAGCCGGGCCGACGACGGCTGAAATGCCAGAAACCGGTCCCCGGAAGCTTGTCTACTTACCAGTGAAGAATTGGCTTGGTAGTTTGGTCTGCCCTGTTCCCATGATGCACTGGGCCAGGGTCAGACTAATTTGCATATAGCCAAGTTCTGAGCTGGGATGGTGCAGTGAGCTAAAAAACGGTGATGGATCAAGCCCTGATCTTTGGACTGGGTAAGAGTGGTCTGCTTAATTCAGACATTCTGTTCATCACCACCCCCTTTTCTGAATCATTTTTGTCCACCATAAGCGTGGAAGGGTATACTCAGATGTGAGTCCCTAGCTCATTGCACCATCAGGATTCAAGCAAGCCGGGCCGAAGACGGCTGAAATGCCAGAAACCGGTCCCCGGTAGCTTGTTTCCTTCCCAGTATAAGAATTGGCTTGGTAGTTTGGTCTGCCCTGTTCCCATGATGCACTGGGCTAGGGTCAGACTAATTTGCATATAGCCAAGTTCTGAGCTGGGATGGTGCAGTGAGCTAAAAAACGGTGATGGATCAAGCCCTGATCTTTGGACTGGGTAAGAGTGGTCTGCTTAATTCAGACACTCTGTTCATCACCACCCCCTTTTCTGAATCATTTTTGTCCACCATAAGCGTGGAAGGGTATACTCAGATGTGAGTCCCTAGCTCATTGCACCATCAGGATTCAAGCAAGCCGGGCCGAAGACGGCTGAAATGCCAGAAACCGGTCCCCGGTAGCTTGTTTCCTTCCCAGTATAAGAATTGGCTTGGTAGTTTGGTCTGCCCTGTTCCCATGATGTACTGGGCCAGGGTCAGACTAATTTGCATATAGCCAAGTTCTGAGCTGGGATGGTGCAGTGAGCTAAAAAACGGTGATGGATCAAGCCCTGATCTTTGGACTGGGTAAGAGTGGTCTGCTTAATTCAGACACTCTGTTCATCACCACCCCCTTTTCTGAATCATTTTTGTCCACCATAAGCGTGGAAGGGTATACTCAGATGTGAGTCCCTAGCTCATTGCACCATCAGGATTCAAGCAAGCCGGGCCGAAGACAGCTGAAATGCCAGAAACCGGTCCCCGGTAGCTTGTTTCCTTCCCAGTATAAGAATTGGCTTGGTAGTTTGGTATGCCCTGTTCCCATGATGCACTGGGCCAGGGTCAGACTAATTTGCATATAGCCAAGTTCTGAGCTGGGATGGTGCAGTGAGCTAAAAAACGGTGATGGATCAAGCCCTGATCTTTGGACTGGGTAAGAGTGGTCTGCTTAATTCAGACACTCTGTTCATCACCACCCCCTTTTCTGAATCATTTTTGTCCACCATAAGCGTGGAAGGGTATCCTCTGATGTGAGTCCCGAGCTCATTGCCCCATCAGGATTCAAGCAAGCCGGGCCGAAGACGGCTGAAATGCCAGAAACCGGTCCCCGGTAGCTTGTTTCCTTCCCAGTATAAGAATTGGCTTGGTAGTTTGGTCTGCTCTGTTCCCATGATGCACTGGGCCAGGGTCAGACTAATTTGCATATAGCCAAGTTCTGAGCTGGGATGGTGCAGTGAGCTAAAAAACGGTGATGGATCAAGCCCTGATCTTTGGACTGGGTAAGAGTGGTCTGCTTAATTCAGACACTCTGTTCATCACCACCCCCTTTTCGGAATCATTTTTGTCCACCATAAGCGTGGAAGGGTATACTCAGATGTGAGTCCCTAGCTCATTGCACCATCAGGATTCAAGCAAGCCGGGCCGAAGACGGCTGAAATGCCAGAAACCGGTCCCCGGTAGCTTGTTTCCTTCCCAGTATAAGAATTGGCTTGGTAGTTTGGTCTGCCCTGTTCCCATGATGCACTGGGCCAGGGTCAGACTAATTTGCATATAGCCAAGTTCTGAGCTCGGATGGTGCAGTGAGCTAAAAAACGGTGATGGATCAAGCCCTGATCTTTGGACTGGGTAAGAGTGGTCTGCTTAATTCAGACACTCTGTTCATCACCACCCCCTTTTCTGAATCATTTTTGTCCACCATAAGCGTGGAAGGGTATACTCAGATGTGAGTCCCTAGCTCATTGCACCATCAGTATTCAAGCAAGCCGGGCCGAAGACGGCTGAAATGCCAGAAACCGGTCCCCGGTAGCTTGTTTCCTTCCCAGTATAAGAATTGGCTTGCTAGTTTGGTCTGCCCTGTTCCCATGATGCACTGGGCCAGGGTCAGACTAATTTGCATATAGCCAAGTTCTGAGCTGGGATGGTGCAGTGAGCTAAAAAAAGGTGATGGATCAAGCCCTGATCTTTGGACTGGGTAAGAGTGGTCTGCTTAATTCAGACACTCTGTTCCTCACCACCCCCTTTTCTGAATCATGAGTTGAATTAAGGGCGGCTTTATAAGATATGATGGCTAATCTGTATTCAGTTTTTTTATTTCTGTCAAAGTCTTTCCTCCATACTCTTTTTAGTTTTTTGCATTGTTTTTTCATATCACGGAGTTCAGGGGTGAACCAGGAAGATTTGAAGGATCTGCTTTTTTTAAATAAGATTTTTCTTAGCAGTACTAGGTCCCGAGAATTCTCGATCAATAATGAGAATTTCTTATCTGCTATTAATGGGTCTGAATCATATGTGGGAGTGGCTAGTTCAAGTTTGCGTCTCCATTCATCCGGGGCTAGTTTGGACCAAGGTCGTTCTAGGATGCGTTGGGCTGGCACGTGGGGATCCTCAATAAAAGTTTGCCAGATGAATGGTACTAAAACGTGGTCTGACCACAGGAAGGGTGAAGGTTCCATAATTTTTAATTCAGTAATGTTTGAAAAATAGGGTCTAAAAGGTGACCTTTTACATGTGAGCTTTGGGAGAGCCAGGTCTCTGTCAGAAACAGACCATCCGGTTTTGTGTCCTGAAGAAATATGGAAATTTACAGGGAATGTTTAGCCAGGGATCTGCAACTCAGCAGGGCTATGCTAACCAGGTTCCCTGCAGTGAGTGGAGTTCTCTTTGGTGAAAGAACATATGGCATTGGGTGCAGTGGCTTTGCAATTTCTCCAGGGAGATTGAATGGGAGCATTGTGGCTTTGGGGCCTGCCTGATTTAGTTTATCCCTGGAATAGCGTAGGGGGACTGTGGGAGAGGGGGCAGAGGTTCCTGGCCCTAGGCCCGGTCTGGCGCAGACGGGCTTGCCAGCGGCACACCCGCTATGCACGTCCGCTGCGCGTCGAGGCGTTCATAGCGTTTTATACAGGAGCGCTTGAAAGTAGAGCGCTAACAGTCCTAGTTGCACACCAGCACTTCCGGTCTGCGTGGCCTTCCCTCCACTCAACGGGAACACTCCGTGGTGTACCAGGGAAGACGCAGCCTGGTGCCCATGTGAAGACAGCGAGTGATAAGTGAAGTTAAAAACTAAGTGCGGTGCTTTTAAAAACAAGAATAAGCTGAGCGTGAGGTTTTTGTGCAGGGCAGAGGTTCAGTATAATTACATCAAAAGCTGGTACAGTGCAGTAACCATTGGCAATACAACAAAGTAGATATTATCTCAATTTATAGCGGATATATATGGAAAGAGTGAGCGACTAAACAAGGAGCATGGATGGCTATGTGAAAAGGCTTTTTAGTTAATTTAAGTGTTGGAAATAATTATTTTACCTTCAAAGTTTTCACAATTGCTAAATCTGCCTGTGGGTGAAAATTTCCTGCAAACAGACATTTCCAATACAAACTTCTTTGCCAGCGAATTCTTCTGCAACAGCGTATGGCTTGTTGGGCTTTTCCTCTGAGCAAATCTACTAATTGCAAGAATTGTCAGCAAATATTTTGGGGGATATTCTCAAGGACAAGCGATAACTACCTCAAACGGCAGTTAGCAGCAGTTTTTTTATCGCTGCCTAACCCTGAAAACTATCGCCATGTTAGTGATGTATTACAAAGCTGTCGCTACATGGTGATAGTATCAGGGAACAGTAGTGAAAACTGCAGCTAACATTAACACAATGGCGATAGGAAATACGGCGTTGGCAGGCGATAACTATCGATAGGCCCATTAGCGGTAAAAGAAACTCGTGCTAGTCAGCCCAACGTGAGTTTTTTTTTCCTCAAATAAAAAAAATAGCCTATCAGTCAACCTCCATTATAAAATAGGCATAAAAACCAATAAACTGCAGAATGGAGCAGCACATAAAAACCCCTGCAAGCCAGCCAACATCCAGGATGACCAGGATGAAAGCCTTGATGCCTCGCTGGACTGGAGCCTGGATGCCCTGCTGGATCTGCGCCTGGAGTCTGGATGCCTCGCTGGACCTGTGCCTGGAGCCTGGATGTCTTGCCGGACCTGCGCTTAGAGCAAGGATGCCTTGCTGGACCGGCACCTGGAGCCTGGATGCCTTGCTAGACCTGCGCCTGGAGCCTGGATCCTCGCTGGACCTGTGCCTGAAGCCTGGATGCCTGGATGCCTCGCTGGACCTGCACCTGGAGCCTGGATGCTTCGCTGGACCTGCACCTGGAGCCTGGATGTCTCGCTGCACCTGCATTTGGAGCCTGGATGCCTCGCTGGACCTGCGCCTGGAGCCTGGATGGCTCGCTGGACCTGCGTCTGTAGCCAGGATGCCTCACTGGACCTGCGTCTGGAGCCTGGAGTGGGATGTGGAGGAGCTGTGGAGTAGATGAGCCGTGGCAGTAGACATTGAGGTGCGATGATCACCAATACCTGGTGGTGAAGTCTGGCAGGGCGCATGGAGGCACGTTGCTGACCTGTGTGAGAATACCACCTTGCGCACCTTGGAGCTGTCAATAATAGACGCGTTCATGCGCGCCAACGGAGGGAGGTCTGCATTGCATACTACAATCCACCACTACACCGGGGTGCACAGAGGGGATTACCAACGGTGGGTGCCGCCACTCTGCATCACATGCTGGATGATGTTGGGCTGGCCGGACGCTGTGGAGAGTGAGGCCCCTAAGCTGCACTGAACTTGTGTGGCGTGAGTGCTGCAACTTCATGCTTAGGGGGGCGCTGCTGCATCAACTGCATTGAGATTGGGAGGTTCACCAGCAGACTTGGCATCGACCACTGTACCCAGGCTTGTGAATCCCTCCTGGCTGAGGCTCTTGCTGGCTCAGCCACAGATTTCGAGAGAGTGCAGCGGATTGCGCCACAGTGTGAATGTCCAGGTATAGAGAAGGTGGGACATGTAGCACAGGACGCCTTGGGGTCGAGTCCCCCAGGCTTAGCACACGTAGATGAAGCACCCCCTGTGTTGGCTCATCCACTACGGCAGGAGAGCGTCGCCCCACTGCTTTCAAGCAGTGCGGAGGAGGATCAATCATCACATAATGATATTTTACTGATGTAACCGTGCTATGTTTCCCTTGTTAGGACTGCTCCAAGCACGGGGCAAGGCATGGCCGGATTGGCATGCCCACTCGTGTCCAGCTTCGAGGTAAGACTTCCCTTATTACAATTTTTAAAACAACCGCTCACACACACATCCCTGTATACACGCCTCATCCAGTGTTCTTTCCAGCGTTTACCACCTCACAGCTGCCCAGCCCCCACAGCACTTCTCAATGGCGGCTGCTGTGCGCCCATGCACAGTGGACATACCACCTGTATGCCAAAGGCACATACAAGGTTGGGATGCATGTCATAACATCTCATTCCATTCCCATGTATACTAATACTAGGCACATTGCAACAGTAGAGTAGGTGTTGCATTGCAGAGACTTCAATATCACTATTTCCACATCAGTGAGTGCAACCCAAAACTAACCTTTCCACCCCAAACCCAACCATGAACCCTCGAATTCCTTTTTGAGCCCCCATAACACACCCAAAAATCAAATTTGACCAAAATGCACACCCCAATTTTCATATTTTACCCCAAAACACTCCCCAAATTCCATATTTTACCCCCAAACACCCCCCAAATTCCATATGTTACCCCAACACACTCCCCAATTTTCATATTTTACATCCAAAACCCATACCCACCGAAAAACTTTAAATTACCCCATTACTGACCTCACAGTGTGATGGAAAGGCACCTGCGTTGTCGAAGTTGCGTTGTTGATGATGTACTGCCTGCGCTGTAATGGTTGTCTCCTGTGCCAAAGGCAACCCATAGGCTACACCACTTGCATCCTTCTGCCCCTGGACCGCGCTCTGCACCAAGGAGCCTTCCACTTGGACACTCCACAGCTACGATGCCAGCACCCTCCTCGCCATCAACCCTGGACGCCACCAGGCCTGCCAGGACCAACCTCTGCTCCGGACCGGACATCGCCATCACTGACGGCTGCAGTAGCGCCCGCAAGGAGCACCCCGACCATCAAGGAGGAGGCATTGCCATCACACTTCGACTGACCATGCACTCTAATGAGTGACCATGGGCCACCTCAACTCCCAGAACTGGACCAAGCCCAAGCACATACTCGGCGGCAGCCTCATGTGCAGGTCCCTCGGGCCATGGTCCCCCATTCTCCAATACCATTGTAGACCTCTTTGCACCACAGGGTCTCCCATCCACCGAAGACATCCTACTCAGTGAACTCAAGTTCCACCTGGACAACCCCAGTGACTAGGACACCACCCCTCCTGGGGAAAGTCCCCTACATCAGCCGCAAGCAGCAAGTCACCTCAACAAGCCACATAGCAGGAAACGCGGTTGAGCACGTCACCTCCACCAGCGGGAACTTCAACTACAGCCACAACACCTGTCTCTCCTGGTCGGACCATCATTGGTAACATCCCGTCTTCTCCTTGCCCACCGGACGCAAGCGCCATCATCGCATCCCCTCGCAGCTGGATTAAGGTCACCAAAGAACGTCTCCCACCCGCAACAACACTCCACCAATGCTTCCAAACGATGACACAGCGGTACAAAAGGGGGTTGTTGGACTTGGCCTTCTCCCCCGAAATTTTTCGCTTTTGACCCCCTTGACTAGGATGTCTCCCCCATGGAAGTAAACCTGTATAGGCCATGTGTGGTAAGAGTTGCCCTGTTTTAAAATTGTAATGTCAAGAAATGGTGGGCAGGAAATGTTCCCCCATTTTAGAAATGCACCTGACTGATATGTTCTGTATTTAAAATGGATGCCATGGCCATGGGTTTTGCCACCTGACTGCCATAGGTCAGCTGTCTAGATATTATTACCCAGTCACCCCTAGCTTTTGGAGGGAAAGCCTGGCACCCAGGGTGCTCAACCCCTCCTCCCCTTCAGCCAGTTTAGGCCAGCTTTGCCAACATACTAGAGGTTATGGCACTGCCTGGGAGGAGGGTATAAGTAAGGTGGATGTGCCACCAGAGAATCAGACAGAGCTGGGACAGGAACGTGAGGAGACCCGCTGTGAGGTGTTACTGCCACATGGGCCTGTGAGCTGGGCCCTGTACCCCTCAAATCCCCCCCTCTACTGTATCCCCGGGCCCCTGATGAAGGAGGGCCCCTACCCAGGTCACTGACGCTGTTTGGACCTGGAACCGCGCCAGCGCTGCGTGGAAGAAGCGCCCAGGAGGTGAGGAGTGGGACTGTCTACTCCCTCTTGTGAACCGGTGGCCCTTTGCAAGTGCTGGGTCGTGAGGAGCTGCCCGGGGAGGATTGTGCCTCCGAGGGACTGTGGCGTGTTAAAGCACTGTGCCCTATGACTGTTGTGGCTGAAGTGCTGTGAGGCCCCGAAGCGCTGCGAAGCCCTGAGCACCGCGAGTGGCGAGGTGCCAACCTGCCACCGGAAGTGCTGTGCCTGGAAGAGCTGAGAGCTGTGTGAGCAGAGGGAGAGGAGCGGTGTGCTGTGAATAGCGCCGTTTGCTGAGGAGAAGAGCGCCGTGTGGCCTGAAGGGACTGTGAGGGGCATAGAGCTGGAGGAGCCTACCCTCGTTTTGGCGTGCTTGGGCGATTAAAAATAATTCATTCATAGGGAGCCTACCCCTTATTGCCGCCGAAAATCACTGCCGCGGCCCGGCGCTGTCGGGGAGGCCCCCCGTTGTGGTGAGCATCGTTGCGGCGGCCCCCGGTGCCAGGAGAGGGCCGCCGAAGTGAAGAAAGGGCTGCGTTAGGCCCTGAGGCCGCCGTCACCCGCATCACGTGACGGGGCGCCCGGCCGAGTCACTGGCCGCACCCCCGCCCTAGCTGCGCAGGGATTGGCTGCCACCCGGGCAGCCTGGGAAGGCAGGAAGAAGCCGAGCCTAAGCCCAGGGTCCCCGTAAGGTACAGGGAGCCCGGGTGAAGACGGAGGTAGGAGGCGCCGGGGCGAGGCCCCCCCTGTGCCCCCAAGGGAGCCCCGGTGATAACGACCAGAGCAGGAGCCAACCCCGCCGGTCAGGATCTGGAGGAAGCTGCAAGGGAGAGCTATTCGAAGCGGGGCTCTCTGAGCGAGGAAGAGCCCCGTGTGTGTCCCACGTCTCTCTCTCTTCACTGCCTGCGAGTGGCTTTGGGCCCAGAAGGTGCCGCAAGCCCCAGCACCAGCAGAGTAGGCCTACCGAGGTCCCGGAGGAACCCAAGTGCCCCCGCCGGTAAAAGAGAGCCCCGTGTGTTGCTGCGAGTCCCGCGGCCGGCTGCAGGAGTACAGAGGAGAGGGCCTCGAGGCACATTGTCGGTGCCTGGCCCCTACTAAGAAGGAGACCCCAGAGGAGCCGGTGAGTTGGGCCTGAAGTAGACTGTGTGGGGAGGTGGTGAGGGCAACAGGGCACAGGGTTGGTGCTCGCCACCCCCTTCTTCTTTTGGACACTGGGACTGTCCCTGTTGATCGTGGAAGTACACAGGAGAACCTTAGGCTGTGGAACCCCCCCCCCACTGCAAGAATTGGAGGCGGGGTTTATTTTCATATGTAGAATTATTCCCTGGTTAAGGAAATGCAGATGGCCTACAGTGAAGTGTGTTACCGAGATCACCGCGGTCTATGCCCCGGGGAGGGATTGCCCTATGTTGAGGTTTACAAGCCTAGAGTCAGGCACATGTTAAATGCATAAATGCCCCCAGGTTCAATGTGATTTGGGCCTAGTGTTAAGGTGACTGCTACCTGCATGACCTCCCAGAGTGAGGGTCAGGTCTTATGTTAATGCTGGGCTGATGTTTAGGCAGATGGTTTAGCGCCCAGTATGCTGAGGGCCTAGTATTAATGCCCCTGTTAATGGTGGGTATCCCCAGGCGTTAGGCTGTTAAGAAGACGCCCATAGGCCAGGCCTACTGCTCCTATGCTAAGGGTTGTCATAAGGGTCGCGGTGGGGACAGGCACCAGGTTACTGCGTCCACTGCCCAGGATTGGGGATGTCTGGTGAGTAATGACGGATGCCAATGTATATTGATGTTTCACGCCTGTTGGGTGATCTTACGCTGTTTCCAGGCCATTATACAAATAAGGTTGTGGGGCTTCTGCGGATGTTATTTACCTGCCTAAGTGAGCCTAATGTACCCAGGAATAATGCGCCAGTGGTGACATGCTCATGGTTAAATGCCTAATGTCACACTGTAATGTGTATGCCTAAGTTTTCATTGAAAACAAGTTGCCTACTTACCTGATGAGATGGTCATCTCCCTGGCCTAAGGTGATGAGACCGATATCTAATGTTGATGCCCTCATGCTTTCATGCAGGTCCTGGGCTGAGTAGTTATCCAGTACCGGTTGATTCCAGATATGCTGTTGAGGCCCTGTGTTCAATGAGTTGTGCCTAAAGTTGGATGCCGACAGGTTTAGGCATTACAAGTTCTACCTAGTGTTATATTCCCACAGGTGGAGGGCGGAGTAAATCTGGATGTGCCCTCTTACTACAGGTGACCTGCCCCTATGCTGGCCTGACATGCCATTCCAGGCCCCTTGTTACGCCCCATGTCAATGAGGAATCCTTGTTGATTCATTACAGGTGCTCCTGTCTGTTAGGATTTGCTCTGATGCTGTGAAGCTTTTCTTTTACAGGGGTCGTGTTGGAGTTATACTGCATGGGGTGTCCTGATGCTAATGTTGTACTTTGCAGTTACAGTCTACTGCTAAGGATTAGGGCCTGAGTTGGCCCCGCCATATTGACCCCAGGTTTTATGACAAGTTGATCAACCTCTTTCTTTTTCAGCCACGGACTCATGGACTCAACCATTTTGCCCATTGTCCCCTTGAAAATAATCCTCCCTGATATACTTGGCTCTGGCGCCAGTTGGCGCCCGGTTGTGATTACCACTGTTTTTGCCTTTTTGCCTTGCAGGTTGGAGATGTACTAACCTACTTATTTTTCCAACTCAAGCTGGTGTCGTATCTCTTTTGTGGTGTGCCTGGTGTGTCGTCTGTGGGTACTGCGTGAGTGCTTCACATGTCCTCCGAAGTTTGGCCTGCCCACTTGGTTCCGTGCTACCCCCTTGGAGATTTGGTAACCCCATTTCTTACAGGGGTGGTGATGGACGGAGCATCTGAACCAATCAGACACTCACACCCAGTCAACAGATCTGGGTTTGATCCATCACCGTTCTTTAGCCCACTCCCGTTCAGAAATGGCCATATGCAAATGAGTCTGACCCTGTGCCTCATGGGATCAGTCCAGCCCAAACTGCCAAGCCATGCCTTTCCTGGACCAGAAACAAGCTTTCTGAGGACCGGTTTCTGGCATTTCAGCCAGCGTGACAACCGTGAGGTGTCAGTGGGTGTCTGAAGAGCAGGCCATTCCCGATGTGCTCCGCCCTGTCTCTGCCAGAAACCGGTCATAGGAAGCTTGAATCCGATCCAGGGAAGGCATGGCTTGGCAGTTCGGGCTGGACTGTTCCCATGAGGCACAGGGTCAGACTGATTTGCATATGGCCATGTCTGAACTGGGGTGGCAGAGTGGGCTAAAGAACGGTGATGGATTAAGTCCAGATCTGTTGACTGGGTGTGAGTGTTTGATTTGTTCAGATGCTGCATCCATCACCACCCCCTTTTGTACCGCTCCAAACGATGACACAGCAGCACGCAAGTACCACCGAAGGATCTCCAACAGCGTCGCCATTCGGGCACCCCTGATAAGCGGCACTGAGTCAGTACCTTCCTCCTGCCTGATGGCAGGCGTGAGGGTGACGCAGTGCCACAGGGATAGGCTGACCCCATGCATTGCTGGAGTTGCATCATGCTTGACTTTAGCACAGATACGTCAGGATTCCTGATGTCTCTGTCATTACTTGAGCCATGGAGAGCTGTCCAGTGAATACTGAGAATTCCATGCTGTTGCAAGAAGGGTGTAGTGAGAAGTGTTGCAATGCTGCCTTGTTGCAGCACTGCAACACTTTTCATGACTAGGGCCTGGGAATGTGCACTATCTTATTGATGGCGCGCATTCCTACACTGTAGTTTTGTTGCAGGGCAGCGCTGCAACATTGCTTGCAGCGCTGTCCAGCACCAAATCATGCTGAAATGTGGCTCCAAGCATTATCCTCATTTTTAAGATGAGCTATTTTCTGGTCTTAAGTAACTGTCTCTAACTGCAGTTAGCGCCATTTTTTTGGGTCTTCAGAAGTTCACGGATCCCCTTGTGAATATGGAGTAGTGTTGTTTGCGGGCGTTTTTGCATGGGAATGTCTCTCCTGCATATAGTTATCGCTAACAGAAGTAGCAATCTTTATACTGGGCGTTTTTGCCAAAAAACGGTCGCTAACGGCTGTTAGTGACAGCTTGGTAAGTCCTCGTGAATATGCCCCTTTTTTTTAAACTTTGGAAAGTTGCCATGAGCGAACTTTACAATTTTTGCACATGCCTTATTAATGTTAGTAGTTATTTCTGAAAGAATGCTGAAGTGCTCGGCTGCTTGACTTAAAGATCAGAGGGAGGCGTGCATGAACGAGGCTGGACAGTACCCAAAGCTCAGAGACAGGGTCAGGAGTGTACCTGCAAAGCGAGGTGAAAGTTGTAGGCAAGAAGTGCCATGGGAGTGGCAGTTGAGTGGTACTTGGAGTGGCTGGCAAGCAGGTGGATCTTTTGGGAGTACTGTGATAGGGTATGCTTTGTGATAGGATAATTTAGTCCAGCTACTGAATGAATTGACCGAGCGAGATGACTTTCCATCATGCACCTCACCTCTGCCATGAACCATATCCCATCCCCTAATGCATACTCAACCTTGCCATGCTACATACCACCTCACTTAAGTCCTCCCTCGAAGCAACCTCTATCCCGCCAGGTGCCCTAACCAGAGCTTAATGCACCTAAACCGCTCCCTTAATAATTCCTTACAGCACCATGATCCTGTCCCTCAATGAACCCTCACCCCCCCATAATGCACTTTACTCCTTCCTTGATGCACACTTACGCCTGAAATGGAAGAGAAGGTGGCGTAACAGCCAGAGCTGCTGACTTTAGAGCTGAAAATCCTAGTTCGAGTTTTTGAGTAGATTTCATTTTTGTACCCAAAATTGCTTCTGTAAAATTAACTTCATCCACTCCCCTAGGCTTCACTCATGTGCACTCTCTGTCATATCACGGCGCTGTCCTTGTCCAAATGCTCTCGCCGTCATGTTACCCACATGGTCCTGCTCTCTGCTGATGCATTCGTCCTACCCCGTGCATTTTCTTTCGGTCTACACATGCTTTTCTTCTTTCACTCCATGGCCTCTCCATCCCTCCATTTGCATTCTAGTCCTCACTCGGCATGCACACACACGCACATCTCATGCAATCTCACTTTCTTCTTCTCACCCTATTCCAGCCTTCCACTGCTTCACTCCCCATAAATGACAGGCCAACAAAGACACGTACCAGTCGTAGTTGTTGAGCGCATCCCCAAAGCCGGGGGTATCCACCACGGTGAGGCGCAGTCTCACTCCCTTCTCCTCGATGTCCACTGTGTGTTTAACGATCTCCACCGTCTGTGCGATGCGCTCTGTGGGCGAAATAAGTCATTGGGTTGCTGAATGCAATGGGTCTGAGGTGATGGAGTGAGTCCCATCTCTACATCATGCATCACCACCCCTTGTGAGGGCCCACACAGCCCCTCCTCTCATGCAGAATCTGAGGTGACGTAGTAAGCCTACTTACCTCACCCCACTAGAGCTGACTCAATCACCATGCTCTTGTGTGGGTGTTGGACTTGGCCCTTTTCCCTGAAATTTTTCGCTTTTGGCTCCCGTAATTCAGGATGTCCCCCCACTGTTACGAAGTTGTACAGGCCCTGTGAGGTTGAGATGCCCTGTGTAATGTTGAAATTAGTGCTAAGGTGCAGGTGCTCTCTACTTCCAACATGGCTGCCATAGGCCCCTGCTACTGCAGCGTAGCCTTTCTAGTAGCACTCTAGTTGCCAGGAGCTGGCTGGAACCCCTAAACATTGTTGCCATACCAGCCTGCCTTGCCTGCCCATAGCTAACTAGGGAAGCTCCTGGAACCTTCTAGAATAGGGGCGGAGTCTGTTTTTGCCGCCTTAGAGGGTGGTCACCTGACCTGGGCATATATAAAGAAAAGGAGGGAAAGGTTTCAGTCAGTTGGGGCATCACTGACCTGGGGGACCCTACGCAGGAGACTTAGGCGGTAGGGCCTAGTCAGAAACCTATACCACTGGGGGTGACAGGGTTCAGGCGCTGCCCACCAAGCTGTGTGAGGAACACTGAACTATCCCACTAATCTGGCCTGGCGGGAGGGGAACCCAGGGACCACCTGCAGTAACCTGCTGAGGAATCTTGTCAGCAGCCTTCAACTCAACCCCCCTCCTCTTCAAGAAACCAAGAATCTGTTCTCCACCAAGGGCGCAGGAACCATCAAGCGCCAAGAAGAAACCTAACTGCCACAGGACTACTGGGGATCAACCAGGTACTGGGCTGTGCCATCCCAGCCCCCTCTGTCTGCATCTGGGGCCCCTGCTCTGTCCTGCCTTGTCTAACTGCTTGAGAAGCGCTCTTCCTTAGTGCTGGAACACTGACCTGCCCTGTTTGAACTGCCTGCCCTACCTGCCCAGCGCTCCCCTACTGTGCTCTGAAGCGCTAGGCCCACGAAGCGCTATTGAGAAAGCTGCCCCCAGCGCCCTCTCTACCAAGCGCTGCATCCCCCCTGAGAGGCGCTATACTCCCCAAGTGCCCAGAACTACTTCCGCGCATTCTAGCGCTGTGTGCGGGCCCTGGAGCGCTGCCCCCACTCAGCGCCACAGCCCTGGTCGTCCGTGCAGCTGAGGCTGCCCCGTGAAGCGCCGTGATTTGCCCCAGGTGGCCCCCGGTGTCAGGAGAGGGCCGCCGCCGTGTTGTGGTGGGCCGCGCCCGGCCCGATTGTATGCCGTCCTTGCGGCGGCCCCCGGAGCCTTGGGGAGGCCGCCGCAATAGTCTGGGAGCCTCCTGCCCCTGCTGAGTATCCCGTTGCGGAACCCGGTGTCAGGAGAGGGCCGCCGGAATTCCTGTCAGGCTGCGCTAGGCCCGACAAGGCCTGAAGCCTTTACCCGCCATCACGTGACGGGGGATGCGGTGTCCCTGGCCACGCCCCCATCCGGCACCACACAGCGATTGGCTGACGCTGCAGCGCCCACCTTGCCTGCACCACGATGGGCCGTGAGGTCAGAAACCTCCACCAGCCTCCTACTGATTGGCTGGGAGCCATGGAATGCCTTGGAACAGCCTGCTGAAGCCCCGGAGGGCTCCGAGAGAGAGGGAGAGCCCCCACCTGCTGGCGTCAGCCCAGAGAGAGCCCTGACCAGCCCCCACACACTCCGGAGGGCTCGGGGGAAAGTAAGAGCCCTCTCCCCTCGCCAGAGAATCTGCGCAAGGGCCCCGGAAAGGCCGAAGAAACCAGGTAACCCCCGGGGAGGAGGGTGGAAGGCCACAGGAGGCCCCGAGTTCGCCCCTCCCCTGGGGAACTGTTGCTGGGCCCCCTTGGCCCCAATCCACTGCCAGAAGCTAGACCAACCCCCAGGGAGGAGGGCGGGAGGCCCCAGGTGGCCCTGAGCTCGCCCCTCCCTGGGGAAGACTGGTGACTGGGCCCTGTTGGCTCCCGATTAGCCCCTATCTGGAAAAGAACTGGGCCAAGACTCTAGTAGGCCCCTAGGCCCAGGGCTAGTCGAGTTAACCCCTGCCTGGGACAAAGTTAAATGCTCATTTATAGCCTCAAGTATGGTTTACTCTGGATTAATGAAATACTCAATTAAGCCTTATGTATGGTTTCCCCCTGCCTAATGAGATGCTCACCTTTGCTTGATGCCTTGTTTATTAGTGCCTAATGGCATGTTTAGTGCTGAGTAAGGGCATGGTTATCCCTTGAATAAAAGGATTGCTTTGCAGGAGGAATGTCCTATACTCCTGCCTAATGCAGCGTTCCTGAATGCCTTCAGTTGAGCAAGGAAATGGTCAGGCATGATTCGTAATGAAATGTTAGGTCCTGCATAGGGGGCTGTTATTTTTAAGCTGCAGAAGCTAGGAAAACCTTATTACAGGCCCTGCCGATTCAAGGAGCTTGCTGAGCAAAATTGCTAATGGGGCCTGTTGAATGAAATATTGCCTGTACCCTCAAAGAATAGGACTGCACCTGGTTATTTCATTAAATGTTTTGCTCCTGTTTAATAACATGCTGATTCCTGACACGATGAAATGTTTACTGCTAAGTAATGAAATGCTAATCCCTTAATGAAATGGTTATTGCAATATGCTACATTGATTATTGAACTGCTCCCTTTACTCCCCTCTGATGAAATGCTTTGATGAAATAGAGATACTGTGATTTTTGATTACCCTGACTCTGCTCTAGATAAAAGCTTTTTAATTTTTACTCAAACTCACTGGAGTGGCGTCAGTCATTGCGTGCGTTTTATTGTCTCAGTAGATGCGTGTGCTGTGTGGTCACTTAACACCTAAGCTTTCGGGTGCCTACCTGCTCGGGCCAAGCTACCCCCCGGGGAACTGGTGACCCCAGTTCCTACAGTGAGGCTAGTACACCCTTGTCACTCAGTTTGGTGATTTATCTACATTTTTCTGTCATGTTAGTCTTAGGCGCCACACACAAATTGCACAATTACTACTGGATTTATATCTGAACAATCCTGCAGTTTTGTTGCTCTAGGAAACAAATCCCAAATAACATGTTTTAATGAGATGCATCGGCTGTGGTGTAAGTGCAAGAGCATCCAAAGAGGACAATCCTGCGCCTGAGAAGTCCTAGCCAATATTCAAGGCCCAGATTTACTTATTTTTCACGCAAAGTAGTGCAACAACCAATTTATTTTGTGCTGTGCTGCTTAATGCAGAAAACTCAGGTCCTGAATAACAATCTTTTGCGAAGCACAGCACAGCAAGCCTTCCTGCTGCGCTCCCCTACATCAAAAGAAAAAGGCAGGGATGCGCCGTATCTATCAGATACAGCGCATTGCTGTCCTTTCCCCCTGCGCTGGTGCACCAATAGCTGCCATGCGCTAACGCAGGCACCCTTGCACCATGGACACCTGCTGCACAAAAGCAATCAATGGAGTCGAAAGAGGAAAAACACAAGTGGAAATTATGTTATTTCTCCTTGCTTGGGCGATGAAGTTTCTATTTAGTCCTGAGGTCCTCAGGACACAATGGAACCTCATCACCCCACCTCTCAGCAATCCTATTGTGTGGGGCTTATTGGAGGAACCAGGAGGACTAATTGGCCCCTAAGGACCCTCAGCATCAAAGGGGGCTTCATCCCCCAACCCAGACCACACCATGAGGCGTTCTTGCAGAGTAAAGTAGAGAGGGGGCGGGGCCTCCATCAAGTTGGCGATTTCCGTTTCTTTCCTATTTTAGGAAGGGGGCAGTGTGCTCCTCTTCCCTTGATACTTTTGGGCCCTGGGGCCCCCTTCCCCCGGGCTGAGCCATTTTATATATGTATGTATTTCTTTTAAGGAAGGGGGGCTGTGTGGACCACCTTTCCTGGGCCAGTGTTGGCCCTGGGGACCACAACCCTTGGGGCATGTCCTTTATTTTTTATTTTGACTTTTTTAGAAGGGGGCTGCGTGGTCCCCTCCTGAGCCCTATATTGCCTTGGGGACCCCATCCCTCTGGCATGGCCACATCCTCTCTTTTTCTAAATAAATAAAAATGGGTAGGGGTCCTCCGCTGCCCCCAACCCGGGCCTTTTTCGGTCCCGGGGACCCCATCTCTTGGGGCCAGCATTTATATTTTGCATTTTTTGGAGGGGGGTTGAGCGACCTCACTCCTGAGGCATATATTGCCCTGGGGACCCCATCCCCTGGGGCATGGTCACGTTCTTAGGGACCTTGGGGGGAGCCCCAAGGCCCCTGGGGTCCCTGCCGGCATTGCTTTTGGGCAGAGGGAGCTGCCAACATGCAGCTCCCTCTGCCCAATAGCAAGTCTGCTTTGCTTCATGGAAGTGAGAGCATTTTTCCGGCTCTTGCTTCCATGAAGCAAAGCAGAGTTTGCTATATCATGGGGAAAGCACTGCTCCCGCCAAGCCATAGCAAACTGCAATGTCCTGGGGGCGGGCACTACAGCACATTGCTGGAGCCGGGCTTCGGGGGTGGAGGTCCCCAGGGCCATGGAGGACTCCTGGAGGGGAGCCGTGCGGCCCCCCTCCCATCTTCTCCGTAGCCCCAGGGAGGTGGTGGTCCCTGGGGCTGGGGGTCCGCAATGGACCCCGTCTTCATTTATTTTGTGCCCCAAGGAGGTGGCGGTCCCCGGGGCAGAGTGGGGGGCTGGAGCACCCCCATGTAGGTGGAAATCTTGCCTCAGGGAGGTGGTGGTCTCCGGGGCAGCGGAAGAAGGTGGGCCACCCCTCATTATATTATTTCAGCCCCGTGAGGTTGCCTCCCTGGGGCTGTGAGGGGGGGGGGGGGCAGGAACACCCCACGCATTTTTTTAAAGCCCCGGAGGTGGTGGTCCCAGTGGTGCTTGGATCTGCGCAGGCCCCCGCATCTATTTAGATAATTGCCCCGGGACCTGCCCACCCAGGGGATTAAAGAAAATAAAGTGCTTGAGCCCGTGCTTCATTTAAAAAAAATGTTCTGCGGCTTTCGCACAAATCCAGACAATTCTTTTTTTTAAAGAAGCTTTTTTTGGCTCTCTGGGTCCCTGAGGGACCCCCTGAGCCGGCCTAGGGGGGTCAGGGTGTTTTTACCCTGCCCCCTTTTCTATATTCTTAATGTTTTTTAACCTTTTCCCTTGTGACTCGGTTCAACAGAGTCACAAGAGGGCTGCCAACACTTTCTGGTTGGAACTGTTGGCAGCCAATCAGATCGCAGACTTGAGATATATGGATAGCTGAAAAATGTTTACATTTCTCAGCAACTACTGAACAGATTTAGACCCTTCAACAAAAAGAGGTCAGGCTGTAGACGTGTCTAAAGTTTCCTATGATAATGAACAAAAAGAAAACGCATTTTGCAACCCCCCCTTTTTCTCCGCCCTCGCTTGACAAATCACACTGAAACTTTCAACACAGCAGCTGACCTGACCGCCCCATTAGTTTTAAAAATTGTAGATACTGGCAAAAGAAAAACACTTTTTGAATCGAAACAAGGTCCTAACTATAACTACCTACTGGCGACAGCCAGTAGGTAATAGATATATCTCTATCTATCTCTCTCTCTCTCTCTCCCTCTATATATATATATATATAAATATATATATATATATATATATATATATACGGCTCCAATCGCCGAGTCACCAACCACGACAGCTCCTGAATGAAGGGTGCGTCGTCAAACAAGGACTGACTCGACCACGTCCTTAATTTATTCAACAATCCTCTACATGAAAGCACAGGAAGACGACGCCATGTTCTGCTTTTTAAGAGATTTATTTACACAAGTCGACTGCTGGGACGCGTTTCGCCTGTTCACCAGGCTTGTTCACCACAGGGAAAATAAAGTTTGCCATATTTAACGCCCATCAACACCATGTCACGTGAATGAAACTACACTGGCATTGCTATGGAAAACAGACTCGTAGTTTCTCGAGATGTTAATTCAATATGCGGCTTAACATTCAGGGTAAATGCATTTTAGTCAACATATTCAGCGTAAATACATTTTTGTCAACCAAAATAATTATAAAATTGAAAAGTACCATATCTTAAATGTATTATGGTTGAACAACATTTCAATAAAGTGTCATTGTGCAATTCAAATCCATGCTACAATTCATCGTATGAAATCAATATCGAGCAAGTGCTCGAATAAACCATTCCGCTGCGTTTTTGTTTTTGTTTTTGCCGGTAAGTTTTACGTGTGTAGCCCAAGTGGGCATTTCCATTAAGCAACATACATTTTGTGTCTATCATTCTACTCTGGACTTTAAACATATAAACTAAATGTAACCTTAAAATAAAAATATTTTAAAATTACTGCAAACATCGTAGGTTTTTTTTAAATTGCTTAATAGTTACAAATGTCTGTGAAGATCGTCTTCCATGGTGAGACCTCCCGGGTACTTACTATTCAATTTAATTATGTACATTGACTCCAGTTTACGCAACTTTTTCTCATAATTCCCACCTCTTACATTTTGCTTGACCGCATCTACCACAAAGTAAGACAATCCTGCAATATTTCTCTGATGTTTTTTATCAAAGTGTCTTGCGACAGGATATGTCTTGTCTCCATTTTTTATGGCACGCAGATGTTGCAAGATTCTCATGTGTGCAGGGAGGGTAGTGCTGCCTGTTGGGGTTCAAGGGGCCTGGTGCCTTCTGTCTAGTTTCCCGTTCATTGGTTTTAGCTTAAGGTGCCAAGTGCATATGCGAATTTATGGATGCTCCCTAGGGCTCGCTTTAAAAGGAGGCGACCACCAGGAAACAGGTGCTTGGTTTCTACAATGGTCCCTTGCCGTGTGTTTCCTGTTCCTGTTGTTCTACCTTGTTCCCTTTCCTTCGAGCTTTGTTCCAGCGGTCTTTTTAAGTGCTGGGTGTTGATTCCCTTTTTTCCCCGTTACCCTGTTTCTTATTCCCTTGGGTGTTGCTGAACCCTTACTGGGGACCTGTTTTTGATCTACGGTGAAGTTCTGGATTCGCGACTGCGTTTCCTAGAGTTCTAGCGTCCCGTTATTTACCCCTTTTTTGTATCGAAACCACCTTGTTGTATGTTGTTTGGGTGGTTTCACGAAGGAGCTGAATAACAGCCGTTTTCATGTGCTACTTTCGTGTTTTTTATCAGATTCCAGGGGTTTTTAGGTGTCTTTCGGATTCCCTTGATGCCTTTTCTCCCCTGTCCCTTTTTGCCTTATGTTTGTGTATTCCACCTCCTCTGACATTCTCGGTGTTTCCCGAGGGGGCGTGGTTGGTCTGGGGTTACGCAAGAAACAACCAATACGATTGCGTTGGAAGAAATCCTGTTTCGTAACAAGCCACTCCCGTTTGTTAACTGGGGTAAGCAGGGAGGTCGGTAGTTCGTGTGTGTACTTGGCACTGGTAATATTAGTAGGGGTGTGTTTAAACTTGTCCCCTTTTTTCATTTATAGTGGTCTCGTCTGAGTCAAGTTGTCAGCTGCCAAGAAGCCAGAGGAGACGAGCTTGTTCCCCAAGACCTTGGGTTTCCTTGTTTTGTTACCCACCTTCTCCCGGTGTCGTGTTCTCCACCACTCGGTTTGATTGCGTGTGTTGGGGGTCACGGCGAGGGTAGAGGATTGGGACATTCTTCACTCCTGCGGTGTTGGGCTGGTCGGCATCGGAACAGAAAACCAAGCCCACAAATGAATACGCTGCCCGAGTGAAGAATGGTTGAGGAGGCAGTGGCGGGGGCTTCTTCTATGCGGGAACTTATGCAGGCCATAGAACTCATGCAGGGGGAAGTCCAATCCCTGCGTCAGGAGAATCATGAGTTACGGGTGTCACTGAGTGAGGTGAAGGAAAGCACGAAGAGAAGAGGGAGGGATCCCTCAGTAAAACCTAGGCCCCCCTTGATTCAACCAGCCACATTCAAATATGAGAGGAGTGGGGGGCAGAGTGGGTCTTCTTCTCCTTTGTCTACATTTTTCTGTCATGTTAGTCTTAGGCGCCACACACAAATTGCACAATTACTACTGGATTTATATCTGAACAATCCTGCAGTTTTGTTGCTCTAGGAAACAAATCCCAAATAACATGTTTTAATGAGATGCATCGGCTGTGGTGTAAGTGCAAGAGCATCCAAAGAGGACAATCCTGCGCCTGAGAAGTCCTAGCCAATATTCAAGGCCCAGATTTACTTATTTTTCACGCAAAGTAGTGCAACAACCAATTTATTTTGTGCTGTGCTGCTTAATGCAGAAAACTCAGGTCCTGAATAACAATCATTTGCGAAGCACAGCACAGCAAGCCTTCCTGCTGCGCTCCCCTACATCAAAAGAAAAGGGCAGGGATGCGCCGTATCTATCAGATACAGCGCATTGCTGTCCTTTCCCCCTGCGCTGGTGCACCAATAGCTGCCATGCGCTAACGCAGGCACCCTTGCACCATGGACACCTGCTGCACAAAAGCAATCAATGGAGTCGAAAGAGGAAAAACACAAGTGGAAATTATGTTATTTCTCCTTGCTTGGGCGATGAAGTTTCTATTTAGTCCTGAGGTCCTCAGGACACAATGGAACCTCATCACCCCACCTCTCAGCAATCCTATTGTGTGGGGCTTATTGGAGGAACCAGGAGGACTAATTGGCCCCTAAGGACCCTCAGCATCAAAGGGGGCTTCATCCCCCAACCCAGACCACACCATGAGGCGTTCTTGCAGAGTAAAGTAGAGAGGGGGCGGGGCCTCCATCAAGTTGGCGATTTCCGTTTCTTTCCTATTTTAGGAAGGGGGCAGTGTGCTCCTCTTCCCTTGATACTTTTGGGCCCTGGGGCCCCCTTCCCCCGGGCTGAGCCATTTTATATATGTATGTATTTCTTTTAAGGAAGGGGGGCTGTGTGGACCACCTTTCCTGGGCCAGTGTTGGCCCTGGGGACCACAACCCTTGGGGCATGTCCTTTATTTTTTATTTTGACTTTTTTAGAAGGGGGCTGCGTGGTCCCCTCCTGAGCCCTATATTGCCTTGGGGACCCCATCCCTCTGGCATGGCCACATCCTCTCTTTTTCTAAATAAATAAAAATGGGTAGGGGTCCTCCGCTGCCCCCAACCCGGGCCTTTTTCGGTCCCGGGGACCCCATCTCTTGGGGCCAGCATTTATATTTTGCATTTTTTGGAGGGGGGTTGAGCGACCTCACTCCTGAGGCATATATTGCCCTGGGGACCCCATCCCCTGGGGCATGGTCACGTTCTTAGGGACCTTGGGGGGAGCCCCAAGGCCCCTGGGGTCCCTGCCGGCATTGCTTTTGGGCAGAGGGAGCTGCCAACATGCAGCTCCCTCTGCCCAATAGCAAGTCTGCTTTGCTTCATGGAAGTGAGAGCATTTTTCCGGCTCTTGCTTCCATGAAGCAAAGCAGAGTTTGCTATATCATGGGGAAAGCACTGCTCCCGCCAAGCCATAGCAAACTGCAATGTCCTGGGGGCGGGCACTACAGCACATTGCTGGAGCCGGGCTTCGGGGGTGGAGGTCCCCAGGGCCATGGAGGACTCCTGGAGGGGAGCTGTGCGGCCCCCCTCCCATCTTCTCCGTAGCCCCAGGGAGGTGGTGGTCCCTGGGGCTGGGGGTCCGCAATGGACCCCGTCTTCATTTATTTTGTGCCCCAAGGAGGTGGCGGTCCCCGGGGCAGAGTGGGGGGCTGGAGCACCCCCATGTAGGTGGAAATCTTGCCTCAGGGAGGTGGTGGTCTCCGGGGCAGCGGAAGAAGGTGGGCCACCCCTCATTATATTATTTCAGCCCCGTGAGGTTGCCTCCCTGGGGCTGTGAGGGGGGTGGGGGGGGGCAGGAACACCCCACGCATTTTTTTAAAGCCCCGGAGGTGGTGGTCCCAGTGGTGCTTGGATCTGCGCAGGCCCCCGCATCTATTTAGATAATTGCCCCGGGACCTGCCCACCCAGGGGATTAAAGAAAATAAAGTGCTTGAGCCCGTGCTTCATTTAAAAAAAATGTTCTGCGGCTTTCGCACAAATCCAGACAATTCTTTTTTTTAAAGAAGCTTTTTTTGGCTCTCTGGGTCCCTGAGGGACCCCCTGAGCCGGCCTAGGGGGGTCAGGGTGTTTTTACCCTGCCCCCTTTTCTATATTCTTAATGTTTTTTAACCTTTTCCCTTGTGACTCGGTTCAACAGAGTCACAAGAGGGCTGCCAACACTTTCTGGTTGGAACTGTTGGCAGCCAATCAGATCGCAGACTTGAGATATATGGATAGCTGAAAAATGTTTACATTTCTCAGCAACTACTGAACAGATTTAGACCCTTCAACAAAAAGAGGTCAGGCTGTAGACGTGTCTAAAGTTTCCTATGATAATGAACAAAAAGAAAACGCATTTTGCAACCCCCCCTTTTTCTCCGCCCTCGCTTGACAAATCACACTGAAACTTTCAACACAGCAGCTGACCTGACCGCCCCATTAGTTTTAAAAATTGTAGATACTGGCAAAAGAAAAACACTTTTTGAATCGAAACAAGGTCCTAACTATAACTACCTACTGGCGACAGCCAGTAGGTAATAGATATATCTCTATCTATCTCTCTCTCTCTCTCTCCCTCTATATATATATATATATATATATATAAATATATATATATATATATATATATATATACGGCTCCAATCGCCGAGTCACCAACCACGACAGCTCCTGAACGAAGGGTGCGTCGTCAAACAAGGACTGACTCGACCACGTCCTTAATTTATTCAACAATCCTCTACATGAAAGCACAGGAAGACGACGCCATGTTCTGCTTTTTAAGAGATTTATTTACACAAGTCGACTGCTGGGACGCGTTTCGCCTGTTCACCAGGCTTGTTCACCACAGGGAAAATAAAGTTTGCCATATTTAACGCCCATCAACACCATGTCACGTGAATGAAACTACACTGGCATTGCTATGGAAAACAGACTCGTAGTTTCTCGAGATGTTAATTCAATATGCGGCTTAACATTCAGGGTAAATGCATTTTAGTCATCATATTCAGCGTAAATACATTTTTGTCAACCAAAATAATTATAAAATTGAAAAGTACCATATCTTAAATGTATTATGGTTGAACAACATTTCAATAAAGTGTCATTGTGCAATTCAAATCCATGCTACAATTCATCGTATGAAATCAATATCGAGCAAGTGCTCGAATAAACCATTCCGCTGCGTTTTTGTTTTTGTTTTTGCCGGTAAGTTTTACGTGTGTAGCCCAAGTGGGCATTTCCATTAAGCAACATACATTTTGTGTCTATCATTCTACTCTGGACTTTAAACATATAAACTAAATGTAACCTTAAAATAAAAATAAAAATATTTTAAAATTACTGCAAACATCGGAGGTTTTTTTTAAATTGCTTAATAGTTACAAATGTCTGTGAAGATCGTCTTCCATGGTGAGACCTCCCGGGTACTTACTATTCAATTTAATTATGTACATTGACTCCAGTTTACGCAACTTTTTCTCATAATTCCCACCTCTTACATTTTGCTTGACCGCATCTACCACAAAGTAAGACAATCCTGCAATATTTCTCTGATGTTTTTTATCAAAGTGTCTTGCGACAGGATATGTCTTGTCTCCATTTTTTATGGCACGCAGATGTTGCAAGATTCTCATGTGTGCAGGGAGGGTAGTGCTGCCTGTTGGGGTTCAAGGGGCCTGGTGCCTTCTGTCTAGTTTCCCGTTCATTGGTTTTAGCTTAAGGTGCCAAGTGCATATGCCAATTTATGGATGCTCCCTAGGGCTCGCTTTAAAAGGAGGCGACCACCAGGAAACAGGTGCTTGGTTTCTACAATGGTCCCTTGCCGTGTGTTTCCTGTTCCTGTTGTTCTACCTTGTTCCCTTTCCTTCGAGCTTTGTTCCAGCGGTCTTTTTAAGTGCTGGGTGTTGATTCCCTTTTTTCCCCGTTACCCTGTTTCTTATTCCCTTGGGTGTTGCTGAACCCTTACTGGGGACCTGTTTTTGATCTACGGTGAAGTTCTGGATTCGCGACTGCGTTTCCTAGAGTTCTAGCGTCCCGTTATTTACCCCTTTTTTGTATCGAAACCACCTTGTTGTATGTTGTTTGGGTGGTTTCACGAAGGAGCTGAATAACAGCCGTTTTCATGTGCTACTTTCGTGTTTTTTATCAGATTCCAGGGGTTTTTAGGTGTCTTTCGGATTCCCTTGATGCCTTTTCTCCCCTGTCCCTTTTTGCCTTATGTTTGTGTATTCCACCTCCTCTGACATTCTCGGTGTTTCCCGAGGGGGCGTGGTTGGTCTGGGGTTACGCAAGAAACAACCAATACGATTGCGTTGGAAGAAATCCTGTTTCGTAACAAGCCACTCCCGTTTGTTAACTGGGGTAAGCAGGGAGGTCGGTAGTTCGTGTGTGTACTTGGCACTGGTAATATTAGTAGGGGTGTGTTTAAACTTGTCCCCTTTTTTCATTTATAGTGGTCTCGTCTGAGTCAAGTTGTCAGCTGCCAAGAAGCCAGAGGAGACGAGCTTGTTCCCCAAGACCTTGGGTTTCCTTGTTTTGTTACCCACCTTCTCCCGGTGTCGTGTTCTCCACCACTCAGTTTGATTGCGTGTGTTGGGGGTCACGGCGAGGGTAGAGGATTGGGACATTCTTCACTCCTGCGGTGTTGGGCTGGTCGGCATCGGAACAGAAAACCAAGCCCACAAATGAATACGCTGCCCGAGTGAAGAATGGTTGAGGAGGCAGTGGCGGGGGCTTCTTCTATGCGGGAACTTATGCAGGCCATAGAACTCATGCAGGGGGAAGTCCAATCCCTGCGTCAGGAGAATCATGAGTTACGGGTGTCACTGAGTGAGGTGAAGGAAAGCACTAAGAGAAGAGGGAGGGATCCCTCAGTAAAACCTAGGCCCCCCTTGATTCAACCAGCCACATTCAAATATGAGAGGAGTGGGGGGCAGAGTGGGTCTTCTTCTCCTTTGTCTGTTACAGTGAACACTCCTGTGCCGGTGCCTCTAGCAGCTCCAGAGAGGTTTTCCGGGGACAGTAGCAGATTTGCTATCTTTATGAAACAGTGCCATTTGCACTTCATGTGTCGACCAGCCGCTTTTCCTGACGATACCACTAAGGTAGCGTTTGTGATTTCATATCTTTCGGGTACTGCTGCTGGTTGGGCGGTCCCCTTAGTCGAAAACAATGAAGCTGTGCTAAGTAGTTTTCCGGCCTTCAAGCTCCAGATGCATAGTCTGTTTGCTAAGCATGCGTTCATGCAGGCAAGCGATGTTGAATTGTTAAAGTTACGGCAGGGTAAGCAGGATCTTCTGGGTTATGTGGCTACCTTTAATCGCTTAGTAGCAGAGACACAATGGCCCATGGCAAAGAGAACCTCTTTATTTTATCAGGGCTTATGCAAGGAATTGAAAGATATTGTTTCACAGGTTGTAGACCCCCCGAAGATTGTGTTGAGTTCATCGATTTGGTTGTAAAACTCAACCATCGAATGAGTGAAAGAAAAGGGGAAAAGATCAGGTTTCAACCCCCAAAGACAACTGTAACCAAGAGAGAAATAAATTAAAATGGAGGTGTTAAGACCGATCCCGATCCTATGCCATTGGGTGGGGTGCGGGGTCCCTTATCCAAGGAGGAAAGGGAGCGGAGACGGTTGTTGCAGTTGTGTTTGTATTGTGGGAGGGGTGGACACTTCGCACGAGAGTGTCCAGTGAAACCGTCCCGGATACCGGTGAATAAGGATGTGGCTTTCGTGGGAAGGGGGTGTGAGAGGCCTTCTGTCCTTGAGAGGGAATATTGTAATCCATATGATGTACAAGGGGCGGTTCAAAAGGTCCTGCATCATTTCACGGTGTTGGCTTGCTTCGCTTATTCATCTACTGGTAGAGCTTCCTTGTCGGTGTTATTAGATTGTGGGGCCACAGGGAACTTTATGGATATCGGGTTGGCCGAGAAGTTGATGGTTCCGTGCGTGATGAAAAGACAACCTGAACCTGTGAGGGCTATTGATGGCACGGAGCTAACCTCTGGGTCGATTGTTCGACAAACCGAACCTCTGTTGATGACATTTGATAATGGGCATTCTGAGACAGTCTGTTTCGATCTGATAGCCGCACCAGCTTTTGGGGTGGTACTCGGGGTGCCCTGGTTACAGGCCCATAATCCCAGGATTGATTGGGCGCGTAGGTTGGTCACGCTCGATTCAGAGTATTGCCTTCTTCACTGTTATTGTGAGGCGACTGATTGGGTGTCTCCGTTCTCTTGTGCAGCGAGTGGTTGCGTTCAGAACAGTTTGCCTCCTTCGTTTGTGGCATACAAGGAGGTGTTTGATAAGGATCAGGCGTGTGTTTTGCCACCACACAGGGCTTTTGATTGCCGAATTGATCTTGTTCCGGGGGCCATATTGCCCTGTAGTAGGGTTTATGCGTTGCCGGAGGAGAAACATCTACGGCAATATTTGGATGAGATGTTAAAGAATGGGTTTATCCGACCTTCTTCTTCGCCTGTATCATCCTCCATATTTTTTATACCGAAGAAGAAGGGTGATCTTTGCGCTTGCGTGGCCTACAGAGCATTGAATAAGGTCACGATAAAGAACAAGTACCCATTACCTCTCATACCGGTGTTATTAGATCAGCTGCGACATGCCAAGGTGTTCACAAAGCTTGATTTAAGAGGTGCTAACCATCTCGTTCGCGTCCGAGAGGACGACGAATGGAAAACGGCGTTCCGTACCAAGTTTGGTTTGTTTGAGTATTGTGTTATGCCTTTTGGTTTGTGTAACGCCCCTGCCGCTTTTCAGTGTTTTATTAATGAGGTTTTGCGTGAGTTTTTGGATATCAGTGTGATTGTTTACATTGATGACATTTTGGTTTTTTCCCAGTCCTTTGAGGAACATGATGCTCATGTTTCGCAGGTTTTGTCTAAGTTGTTGGAACACGTTTATATGTCAAGCTGGATAAATGCACATTTGGTGCGACACATGTTGAGTTTTTGGGATTCTTGATTTCTGCGGATGGTATTAAGATGGATCCCCGGAAGATTGAAGCTATTGTCAACTGGCCCACACCCACATGTGTTAAGGATGTACAGGTGCTACTTGGTTTTGCCAACTTCTACAGGCGTTTTATCAGTCACTTCTCTGATATTGTTTCGCCCATGACGGCATTGTTGAAGAAGGGAGTGGTGTTTGATTGGACGCCTGCAGCACAGTTGGCTTTGGAAAGTTTAATCAGGCTTTTTACATCTGCTTCTGTGTTGATGCATCCTGATCCTGCCCTTCCGTTTTATGTAGAGGCGAATGCGTCCCAGCTAGCAGTTGGGGGCGTGTTGTCTCAGCGTGACAGTGAATCTGGAATGATGCATCCGATTGCGTTCTTTTCAAAGAAACTACTACCGGCTGAGCAGAATTATACGGTGGCCGAGAGGGAGCTATTGGCCATAAAGCTGTCTTTTGAAGAATGGCGCCATTACCTTTGGGGGGCTCGTCACCCCATTACTATCTATACGGATCATAAGAACTTGGAGTTCTTCCGGTCCGCTAGGGCTTTGACTCCCAGACAAATGAGATGGGTGCTATTTTTTAACGAACACGATTTTACCATCACGTATAGGCCAGCTGCTCAACAGGGGAAGTCTGATGCATTATCTCGGATTTATGCGGATCGGTCACAGGGAGAGAGGGCAGAAGAGTCTTGTTTTATGATCCCCAGTGATAAGATCGTTGGTTGTGCCTCCATAGATGACTTTATGGCTAAAGTGCAGGATGAAATGAAACAGTTGGATCTGGCTCCGTGGCTGTTGGAACCTGGGTTTACGTTGAAGGATGGGTTGTTGTATCAGGCAGAGAAGTTGTTTGTGCCCCCTGAGTTGCATACACTGGTTCTTACATACTGTCATTCATCGTCCTTGGTTGGGCATCCTGGGGTCAATAAGACCAAAGAGCTGTGTATGCGTTGGTTTTGTTGGAAGTCTCTGGCCCATGATGTACAGGTATTCGTGGCCTCTTGCCCGGTGTGTGCTGTTAGTAAGTCCTCGCACATGTCTCCATCTTGGTTGTTGCACCCTTTGCCAGTGCCTCCCTCCCCCTGGCATTCGGTCAGTATGGACTTTGTGACCAATTTGCCGCTTTATTCAGGATTTACGGCCATTTTGGTTGTAGTGGATCTATTCACTAAAATGGCACACTTCGTTCCCTTGCCAGGGTTACCTACGTCCAGAGAATTGGCTGATGTGTTTATGGCCCAAGTAATCTGATTGCATGGGGTGCCTACTGCTATTGTTTCAGATAGAGGGTCACAGTTTGTTTCACATTTTTGGACTGCCCTGTGTCGGTCATTAAGGATGTAGGTACGTTTGTCAACAGCTTACCATCCACAAAGCGACGGGCAAACAGAACACACCAATCAAACCATGGAGCAGTATTTGCGCTGTCTGCTAACGTCACTGACGGGCAGTTGGGTACAAGCCCTTCCTGTGGCTGAGTTTGCATATAATAACAGCATGCACTCAGAAATAGGTATGTCACCGTTTTATTGTTCGATGGAGATCCATCTCAAGACAATTCCTATTCAGCCATCTGAGAGGGTGCCAGCAGTGGATTCCCTGAGTAGGGGTTTGATTGGTATCTGGAAGAAAGCCCAACAGCAACTAATTGAGTCCAAGAAGGCCATGAAGGTACAGGCAGACAGGCATAGACGGCCAGCTCCTCTGTATGCAGTAGGGGATAGGGTTTGGCTAGCAACGAAGAATCTGAAGTTGCTGGGTCCAAGAAAGTTACAGCCTCGGTTTGTGGGTCCCTTTCCTGTCCAGAAGGTGGTGAATCCAGTTGCGATTAGGTTGACTTTACCAGCTGAGTATAGTATTCATCCTGTCTTTCATACCTCTTTGTTGAAACCGTATGTCATCACATCTCAAGAGTTGCCACCTCCTCCTCCTGTTTTGATTGATGATAACGTGGAGTACGAGGTTAAAACTGTATTGGATTCCAAGGGGATGAAGGGACAGCTGCATTATCTTATTGATTGGAAGGGATATCCCCCAGAGGACCGTTCTTGGGTTCCGGCAAGTAGGGTGCGTGCTGCCCGGCTGATTCGTCTGTTTCATCGCCTGCACCCTGGGAAACCTAGGCCAGTAGGAAGGCTTTCGTGGGGGGGGTACTGTTGGGGTTCAGGGGGGCCTGGTGCCTTCTGTCTAGTTTCCCGTTCATTGGTTTTAGCTTAAGGTGCCAAGTGCATATGCAAATTTATGGATGCTCCCTAGGGCTCGCTTTAAAAGGAGGCGACCAACAGGAAACAGGTGCTTGGTTTCTACAATGGTCCCTTGCCGTGTGTTTCCTGTTCCTGTTGTTCTACCTTGTTCCCTTTCCTTCGAGCTTTGTTCCAGCGGTCTTTTCAAGAGCTGGGTGTTGATTCCCTTTTTTCCCTGTTACCCTGTTTCTTATTCCCTTGGGTGTTGCTGAACCCTTACTGAGGACCTGTTTTTGATCTACGGTGACGTTCTGGATCCGCGGCTGCGTTTCCTTGAGTTCTAGCGTCCCGTTATTTACCCCTTTTTTGTATCCGAACCACATTGTTGTATGTTGTTTGGGTGGTTTCACGAAGGAGCTGAATAACGGCCGTTTTCATGTGCCACCTTCGTGTTTTTTATCCGATTCCAGGTTTTTTTATGTGTCTTTCGGATTCCCTTGATGCCTTTTTTCCCCTGTCCCTTTTTGTCTTATGTTTGTGTATTCCACCTCCTCTGACATTCTCGGTGTTTCCCGAGGGGGCGTGGTTGATCTGGGGTTACGCAAGAAACAACCAATATGAGTTCGTTTGAAGAAATCCTGTTTCGTAACAAGCCACTCCTGTTTGTTAACTGGGGTAAGCAGGGAGGTCGGTGGTTCGTGTGTGTACTTGGCACTGGTAATATTAGTAGGGGTGTGTTTAATCTTGTCCCCTTTTTTCATTTATAGCGGTCTCGTCTGAGTCAAGTTGTCAGCTACCAAGAAACCAGAGAAGACGAGCTTGTTCCCCAAGACCTTGGGTTCCCTTGTTTTGTTACCCACCTTCTCCCGGTGTCGTGTTCTCCACCACCCGGTTTGATTGCGGGTGTTGGGGGGTCACGGCGACGGGAGAGGATTGGGATGTTCTTCACTCCTGCGGTGTTGGGTCGGTCGGCATCAGAACACTGCCTACGTACTTCAAGCCACATGGGCATATGAGCACGTAGACAGCATGGTCAGTTTTGCAGTGAAAATGCCCTTTGATTTTAAATTTCCTACTTGAGAGGTTTGACGAGTAAGTAGAGGTGTTTTTGCCATGAATGCATGCCTTGCACTTCTGGCACTTCAAAAAACCCTCTTTTTTAGTAAGCCACAACTTCGCTGGTATTTTAGGAAGTGGAGTTTTGAAAGTATTGCTTACCATCATCTGCTTAAAGCACCTAGCTTTACGAAATGTCAATTGAGGTTTTTTAGTGACAATTTTCCCCAGAATTGGGTCACTTCGTATTAAGTGCCAATTTTGTTTAAAATACTTCTAACCTGATTGTGTTGGGTATTGTAAGTAGTTATCATTCTGCAGATACTTTTATTTTCATTCTCTTTTCTTTACGTACTGTTGCTTTTTCCAAAAAGAATTTCCTCTCTAGGTTTTTTCTTCGCTTTTGTAACTGCTAAGGTGACACACTCTGTTGTGTATCCTCTCGCTTTGAAGCGTTTACTCAGATTGTCAAGGGCATCATCACATGTACTGTTATTACTGCAATCACATATGGTTCGTAAACTCTCCCCATACGGGATACTGCGAATCAGGTTCAGTGGATGGAAACTGTTCGCGTGCAACAACTTTTGGCCCGCTGTTGGCTTCCGGTAGAGTGATGTTTCTAGTTTACCGTCTTGAATATAGACCGTTAGGTCCAAAAAATTGACCTCAGTTTTACTTATATTGCTGGTAAACTTTAGATTTACCTCATTATGTTGCAAAGCCTTAATGAAGTTGACCAATTGCATTTCTGTGCCTTTCCATACAATGAAGAGGTCATCAATAAACCTACTCCAATGCATGATGTTTGTCTGCCAAATGTCTGGGTACTGCTTCCGGACTACCTGCTCCTCCCACCAGCCCATATGCAAATTAGCAAAGCTGGGGGCGAAGCAGGTGCCCATCACAGTACCACAGACTTGATGGAATAATTCCCCATTGAAGAGGAAGTAATTATTTTGTAGACATATCGTAGTCATTTCCTCAAGCATTTGTGTATGTGCCCAATATTTTACTGGTCTACTACCTAAAAAGTAACTAACCGCATTGAGGCCATCTTTGTGTCGTATACTTGTGTATAAGCTAGTTACATCATTGGTTGCTAGTAGGTAATCCTCTTCCCATGGGAGATCATAAACCCTTTTCAAAAAATCCCCATTATCTTGGATATGAGGTAAGTGATTTAGTAAGTGGGCATAGGAATGAATCGATATATTTTGATGTATTGGTAAAAGCACTTTGAATCGCAGAGATTATTGAGCGACCAGGTGGATTTTTTTGATCCTTATGTACTTTAGGTATCAAGTACATGACTGGTGTAACAGGCTTGTCTATCTTGAGACATGACATTTCATCTTTTTTCAGGAGGCCCTGCATATACCATTCTGACAGTTTACAATTATATATCAAGTGGCTGTTAAGCATGATCGACTCTTCTATTTTTACATAGTTTTGTCGGTTATTCAGTTGTTTATATGCTTCCATAAGGTATTGTTGCCTTCCCCACAGTACTACATTTCCACCCTTGTCTGCATTACATACAATACAGTTAGAGTTATTCGCTAACTTATTGACCAATGCATGATAGTCTTTTTGCTGCTGTGAAAATTTATTATATTTAGAGTGAATTTTCGTACACAAATGTTTCAAATAATGTATCACCAATTCATTGTAAATGTCAATCGAGTCTCTAATTGTTATTGGGGTTAATCTTGAGGTTGGTCTAAACGATATAGGGTCATTACTCATGATGTTCAAGTTTTCCTCTGCAGCTATATTTGCTGCATGTCCAATGTTCTCTCTTTGTGATGCATTTTCATTTTGAGTACCCTGTTGCATTTGGTAAACTTCCAGCATGAGATTCATGTCATCTACTCACAGTTCAATTATCTTCCACTACCTGTGTAAAATTCCCACATATATATATATATATATATATATTCGCTTGGAAAAAAACAAAGGTTACAAGATCATTATAGTTAGGCTCAGATTTCACTCGTGCAAAACCAGCGAAATCCAACAGTACCTGAGCTAACTAAAACGTACGTCCCCCGCAGTGCACTGCTTATGACCTCACATATTACAGCACTCATAACAGGGTCAGTGACATCACTGATGACATCTCAAATTACATCAATGATGGCATCATCCAGTGAGTGTAACTGTTTTATAAACGTTTCTGAGACTTAACGATATATACTACAGCATAAGCCAAATTACTATTCTTACTGTACTACTAATGAGTGATACTGTTTCTAACATATGTCATCTTTTTTTTTTTTTTTTGTATGTTCTTATATAGCGCTCGACTACCCGGAGGCATCTCGGCGCTTGCTTTGGGAACCCGTCCTGGCTTTTCCCTGTGAGATAGCCCCTAACGGGCATCCCCAAGGTGAAAGCTAGGCATCCCGCCGCAGGGGGCCGTTGTGGAGATTAAGCAAGCTTAATGCCCAGAGTTGCAGAGTGTGACCCCATGATTAGGTCAGGCACCGAAGAGAGAATTATCGAGTCCGTGGACATTTGAGCTCAAGACCCTGCCGCGTTGGGAATTGAACCCCGGCCCCGGGTCTGACCTCTGCTTCAGGGTCTGCCTGCTCTAACCAGTGAGCCACACTTCTCCACATCTGAGTGGCTTTATGACTGTTTCAGTGTGTGTGTGTGTCTGAGTGGCTGTATGGTTGTGCGAGTGGCTGTATGGATCTGTCACTGGATGTGTTCGCGGCTGTATACATGTCAGAATATATGTGAGTGGCATAGGTCTTTGAGTGATTTTCTGAGTGTGTGATTGGGTGTGTGAGTGGGTATATGGGTGTGTGAGTGGTTGTATGGGTGTGTGAGAGGGATTGAATTAATGTCTGTATTGGTATGTGATTAGGGTCTGAGTAGCTGTTTGGGTGTGAGAGTTCTGTATGTAAATGTGAGTTGTATGGGTGTGTGTTTTTGTGTGGGTTGTGAGTGGTTGTGTGAGTGCTTGAATAGGTGTCAGTGGTTTTGTGGGTGTGTAAGTAGGTGTGTGAGTGGTTGTGTGGATGTGGGTGTGGTTGTATGGGCCTTTGGGTGGGTTTGTGAGTGGTTGTATAGGTGTGTGAGTTGGTATGTGAGTGGTTGTATAGTTATGTGAGTGGTTGGGTGCCTGTGTGAGGATTTGTTTGGGTGTGTGAGAGTGTTTGAGTGGATGTGTGAGTGGTTCCATGGATGATGTAATCAGTGATGTCATTCAAGATCTCATGAGTGATGTTTACTAACCATGACATGCATGAGTGATGTAGTATGTGAGTTCATAAGCAGTGCATTGTGAGGGGTGTAAGTTGTAGCTATCTCACGTAACTATAACTGCTGAATTTCACTGGTTTGTATGAGTAAAATTTGAGCCTAACTTTTACATCTGTTAGCTTTGTTTTTTTCAGTAAATTTCTGAGGTTTTTAAATTCTATTTCCTGTCCCTGTAACATTTGTTTTTTTCAGTAAATTCTACGTTTTTAATGTTATTTCCTAACTATAACTTCCCTGTAATATTTTTTTTTAGGGGATTTCTAGGGTTTTTTAAATGTTATTTCCCATATGAAACCTGTAGCCTTTGAGACTGGGTGTGTGAGTGGCTGTAAAGGTCAGTGAGTAGCTGTATGGGTCAGTGAGTGGGTGTGTGAGTGGCTTTATGGGTCTGTGAGTGGGTGCGTGAGCGGCTGTATGGGTCTGAGTGGGTGTGTGAGTGGCTGTATGAGTCAGTGACTGGACGTGTGAGTAGCTGTATGGGTCGTGGGAGAGTACATGAGTAGCTGTGTAGGTGTCTGACTGATTTTGTGAGTGGAGCTTCAACTGGGGTGCCGGCTGTGTTATATTTCGAAGTGCTTCCCAGTGAACTTTAGTTTCTGTGAAATGAGTATCAGTGCCAAAACTGACCCTTTTTTCCCCAAGAAGAGTCCACAGCTCTGCCAAAAATATCTACCCAAATGGAGTAGTTTCTACTGGTTAATTATTAATTGCTACCAAGTTGGGTAAATATCTAGTGCGTTTTCTATGCTACATCTGCGTAAACGACCACCAGGTAATGTCTTCAGTGACCTTGTGTGCAAGTAATTTCAGCACTGCGCCTGTTCCACATCAAGAGAAGCTAACAAGTCTACAAAGAGGTGAGTCTCCACCAAACAGGGGTATTTCCGCTTTTGTTAATGAAGTAAAGGGGAGGGGCTCCCTTCTCAGGCAGATTTTGACTCTGGACCCCATACCCTGATGCCTGGCCTCTTGATGCTGAGCTCCCTGGAGTCAATCCAGGGCACCCAGTCTGCAGCATTGGGGACTGTGGGGGAGCCTCAATGCCACAGCAGTCCCTGCTGGCTCACCAACTCCAGCAGTAGGAGGCATTGTTCCCACATGTAGGGGGCAGCAAATAATGCTGCTCACTGCACTGCATGTGCGATCAATGAGCTTTTCTGCTCCTGTTAGCTGGGAGAGGGCTTGGTCTCGCTTGGCAGGAGCAGGCAATGCTCCCCCCAAGCGTAAGTAAACTGCTATCTTCTGAGGGTGGGCACCTCTGGAAATAGGGAGCAGGCCCTGGGGGAGGGTCGTCCCCAGAGCCTTTAATGGCACCATGAGGGGGACCATGTGGCACCCATCCTTTAGTGTAAATAGGGCCAGCACCAGGGAGGTGGTGATTCATGGGTCCAAAAACGGCCTGGGAGAGGATCGCATGCACTTTACTTCAACATATGCCACAGGGAGGTGTTGGTCCATGGAGCCTGGGGTGATGTCTGCACAGCCCCTCTCCCCCTACTTAGTTATTTTGTGCCCCAGGGAGGGTGTGGGCCCCAAGGCAATTTTATACATTGGAGGTGGGGTCTACACAGACCCCCTTTTTTATGCTCACATGCCCCAGGGAGGTGGTGGTCCCCAAGGCTTTTAAAGGCCAAAGGAGGAGGGCCACGGGCCCCTCTCCTATTATTTCTTTAAATAACCCCCAGGGAGGAGGTGGTCCCCGGGGCTTTAAACTGCTAATGGGGAGGTGGGGACACATACACCCCTTTCCTTTTGTGTAACTCACACTTGTCCCTAGGACCTAGGCCACCCGGGGGCTGAAATTAAAACAAGCACAGCAGACCAGGTTGCACAGAATAAATTTGAAACTGAAGTACAAGGACAAGAACTCATTTCTATTACATTGTGACAATTGGTGGAAACACTGGTATATACAAGCTATACTGTAATTTTACGTGTGCTAAGGAGTGTTGTAGTCCAGAGGTCAGAACAAATACAAACTGGTTGTCATCAAGGAAAGGGTTGGTGAAATGCACAAGTTGACGGACATGTAGGTTTGGCGTTAACAAAAAGACCTACAACACTCCATTCAAGGAAGACACGATTCCTATCAACGTGTAAAACGGAGTATGGAGTTTATGTTCTGGAATGCTCTTGTGGGCTGCAATATGTGGGTAGCACAAAGTTGCAGGTCCACAAGAGAATACTCCAACACTTAATGGCCATCACAAATCCGGACCTGCCTACCAGGTTGCACAGCACTTTAAAGACATCCACAGCAATAACTTGGAACATCTAAAATATTTTGTAGTGGATGCAGTATCGGCTTTAAGACGAGGGGGCAACTGGGAAGCTCTCTTAAGAAAACTGAAACTCCATATATAATTGAACTGGACACCAAGACACCTCAGGGCCACAACTCAAGTGAGGATTTTGTTTACGTGTTTATAATCCCAAAAAACAATAATATATAAGCGCCTGCTAGATAGACATGTCCCTTACAAGCAATTCACTAAGTCCCATGAGATTTTATTAATAAAAGACCTTTCATTTTTATAAATTTTCTAGCACTTTATGAACAGGAAATGTTCATTGTGGTGGCACTATTTGCAAAGTAGCACTTTATTTCCAGACCATACAAAAGAGAAGATACGGGATCAGGCCCACTTGGGCTTTAATCACAGCTAGCATGATTAGCAAGATAATGAACATCTCAATTATTATTAAATAAGTATTAAGAGATAGGTCCCCCAGGGAGAGAGTGGTACAACTACGCAGATCAAGTAGCCACATGAACTGTATCTCTGATAATGTGCAAATAACAAATACAAACATATGCACCCTGTTGTGTTCTAATATAAATTTTTACGCTGTAAAGTTATTTAAATTGTTTGTATAACAATTATTTTAACTGTGTAAGGTATTTATTCCACAATTGAATTAATGCACATTATCTCTAGGTTTAGAGTTGTAAATCAGGCATAAAGCTTTAATGAGTATATATTATCTGTTTATAGTAGAGACAAGGCACGTGTGTATGCACCTAGCACTTTAAAAATGTAAATGGTCTCTGCAGACACGTCATGTGATCAAGGCCTGTTCAGGCCGAAAAGCGTCATGGCGGTGGTGTAAGGACGAAATAAAAAATTTAACTGTACCAAGAAACTTGTAGTTTGCATTCGTTTTTTTCACAAAAGCAGGATTGCTTAAAAATGAAGGTTGGAAGTAATATATTCACTGAAAAAAACATAAGTTTTAGGGACAGTTATAGTTAGAAATTAGCATTTAGAAAACCTTACAAAATCACTGAAAAAAACATATGTTTCAGGGACGTTATAGTTAGTTGGATATTTCCCTGGTACAAAACCTGAGAAATTCCCCCGGTTCCCCCCACAGGTTGTGATGCCACCATAGTCACAGGCGGTTTCCGATATCTGGGCACATATATATCACGAGAGACGTAGAGATTTTCTACCAAGGGATATCCTACCTCCTTTACATTGTCTCTGGACCGATGTACAACATTGGAAACCACTACCTCTTATGTTGTTAGCCATGGCCCCCCTTTACAAAATAATGGCACTTCCCCATTTCCTTTACGCCATACAGAATACGCCATATTCAATCCCACCTCACTATTTTCAGTCAGTTGATTCCGAAGTGCGCACTCTACTTTGGAACAATTTCACGCCCCAAATCGCTCATAACAAACTCACAAAAAGCTGGTATGATGGGGGTATCGTCTTGCCGGCCATCAGATTATACTATTGACCCTCACAGTTAATGGTCCTTAATCATTGGACCTATGGTGCCATTACTGACCCAGCATACAGAATGGACAGATATAATATGGTTGCTGACAATCATCTGAGGGCGCTATATGGAAGGACAAGATACGCACCTAAATTTACCCCGACTTCTACTACGGTTTCCATCTGGCATGCGGCAACTGCTGCCTTAGGCTGGAAGGGTAATATTACACGGGTCACTCCACTGCTGGAGTCCTGCCACTTGGGTATGCTTTCAAAACAGCAGGGATTTGACAAATGGGACCTGATCGGTCTCACCACAGTAGTGGACATGTGGGCAAAGGGCAGGGTTGTCCCGTTTGGGGAGCTACAAGCACAGTATCAGTTGCACGAGGGGGAAACCTTTAGATATCTTCAGGCAAGAAGTGCATTATATAAAGTATTCCCAAGGGCTCCGACTCACCTGTTTCCTAGCCTTTAGAAGATAGGCTTTTGGACGACTACCTCCCAGAAAAAGGCTTATCACTGACCTATTGTAAAATCCTCAATAACTTACCTGAAACTCACAATAGAATATGCATCAAATGGGTGGACAATGTGGGGGACATGACCGATGAGGACTGGAGGGAGGCCCTAGCCTAGCCCCGAGAGGATGATATCCGCTCTCGTTTCAAACCTATGCAGCTTAAAATACTTTATAGAGCCAACTACACCAGTACCGCACTTGTTCAGATGGGGCTTCTTGGATCCCCAGACTGCCCCCCAGGGTTGTGGCTCGACCAGTAATTTTTTACATCACTTGTGGGAATGTCCCGTCCTCCAGCGCTATTGGGGTAGAATAGTGTCACTATGTCTCACATTATCAGCTGTTTGTTGACGATTTGTCGGAAACCCATCGAGGCATCCCCTCTGCTTTGTCTATTGAACATCTGCGATGGATCTGTCGAGAACAGAACACGTTTGGGTCTCGCTGGGTTGTATGGTGGCAAAGCCAGAACATGGAAGGGAGGGGTCTGGCCCAGACATGTTTATTGGTAGTCAGACATGGATGGGTGTATGCAAGCGGAGAGGGTGGTCTATGAAAGCAGGGGATGCCCAGGCAAATAGACTAAAATATGGGGCCCATGGAATGAGAGTAGGGGTTTGCTCTGTAAACCTTTTAGCAACACTTCCCCTTTCCTTATGAATAATGAGACACCGTAGTGCCCTAATGGGAAAATGTGACCGTGATTTATCTGTATATGCTTCTGACCCACTGTATTGTCTTGTATTTATAAGCAATTTAGGCTGCTCATCTTTAAATATCTCAGATATTGCTTTTTACTGCACCCGTTTTTCTTTGTATTGTTTTATGTTGATTTCTTTCAATAAAATAAAAAGATTATTTTTATTAACCTGAGAAATTCGGCCGTTATAGTTAGTAGAGCTAACTATAACTCGCGCCCCCGCAATGCACTGCTGATGACATCGCATATTACATCACTCATGACATGCTCAGTGACATCACTGATGATATCACTGATGACATCTCAAATGACATCACTGATGACATCATCCAGTGACTGAGTGTTTCTAAAAAGTTAAAGAATGTTTTATGTATATATGCCAAAGTATATTGAAGAATGATTGTTTTCTGAGAACCTGTCTGTGTGGGTGGGGGATGTGACTCGTTGCATGGATGTGTGAGTGGGTGACTCACTGGGTGTATGCATTTATGAGTAAGTGTGTTAGGGAGTGTATGGGTGAGTGAGTATGTATAGCTGTGTTGGTGAGTGAATGTATGTGTTAGTGGCACATGTGTAAGTAACTATATAGGTGAAAGGCAGTATTTGTGAGTGTTGGAGTATGTAAGTGAGTATATGTGATAGTGAGTGATTGTGACAGTGGCTGCATGGATAAGTGTGTGCTTATGTAATTAATTGTTAAAGACAGTACGTTTCTGTATGAATAAGTGACGAGGTGTGTATATAACTGTATAAGTGAGTAAATGGCAGTGTAATAAATTGCTTGGGTGACTGACTACGTTTTTGAGTAACTCTTTGGGTGAGTTACAGTGTGTGTGTCTATATGGGTGTATGAGCGGATATATTAGTGGCTGTATTGATGAATGACTGCGAGTATGAGTGACTGTATGGGTTAGTGGGTGGATGTGTGTGTAGAAGTATGAATCACTGAGCGGGTATGTACTAACTGCTATTGGTCTGTCTATGGTTTTGATATTGGTAGTCTATATTTTAGAGTGGGTGTATAAAAGGTTTTATTAGGGTGTGAGGAAGTGCATCTGATGATGACGTGGATGATGTCATTTGAGATGTCATCAGTGATGTCGCTGAGCATGTCATGAGTGATGTAATATGTGACATCATTAGCAGTGCATTGCGGGGGTGCGAGTTATAGTTAGCTCTACTAACTATAACAGCCGAATTTCTCAGGTTTTATACGAGTGAAATGTCCAACTAACTATAATGTCCCTGAAACCTATGGTTTTTTTCAGTGAATTTATAAGTTTTTTTAAATGCTAATTTCTAACTATAACGTCCCTAAAACCTATGGTTTTTTCAGTAAATTTCTAAGGTTTTTTAAATGCTAATTTCTAACTATAACGTCCTTAAAACCTATAGTTTTTTCTGTGAATTTCAAAGGTTGCTGAAATGCTAATTTAAACTATAACATAGCAGTCACGTTTGCAGAGTGGTAGAGAAAGGTGAGCGTGGCCTACTAACACCTTTTAGCAATCCCACTGTGTGGGATTTATCAGAGGTAACAGGAGGGGTAGTTAGCTCCCAACGTTAACGTTGGGGGCCAACTACGCCTTTTATTACCTCCATTAAGTCCCACACAGCAGGATTGCTAACTTGTTATATCAGGCCTGCCCCCTCCCTGCACCACTGTGCAAACACGTCCCCTGGCGCATTGTAAGTTGGGGGATTAAGTCCCCTTGAATCCTGAGGGTCCCTGAGGGCCAACTAGCCCACCAGGTACCTCCAGTAAGCACCACAGAGCTGCGTTGCAGAGGTGTTCCGAGGCCACGTCCCTTTTTACACCTCTCTGCAACGCTGCTCTGTGGCGCATACATTAAAAATATTAAAACAGGAAGGGGGCCTCGTGGCTCCTCTCCCGAGGCTACTTTTGGTCCTGGGGACCCCATCCCCGGGGCATGGGCAGTTTTTTTTGATGCTTTTTATTTTTTATTTTTTTCTTTGGAGGTGGGGCCGCGTGTCCCCCCTCCTCAGGCCAATTATGTACCCCAGGGCCAGCGATTCATTTTTTAAAATATATTTATTTATTTATTGCAGGGGAGAGGGGCTGCGTAGCCTCATCCCCCGGGGCCTCGCCTCATGGTTGGGGACCGTGGGTGGAGCCCCAATGCCCCCACGGTCCCGCCCGAATTGCTTTTGCACAAGGGGAGCTGCTGACATGCAGCTCTCCTTGTGCAAAAACAATCTGCTTTGCTTCATTGAAGAGGGTCTCGCATCAATGAAGCAAAGCAAAGTTTACAGGGCGGGAGCTGTGATCCCGCCCTGCCATAGCAAACGGCAATGTCCCAGGGGGTGGGCATCCCAGAAAATAGCAGGACCCGGCCCTGGGGGTGGTCCCCAGGGCCATCAAAGGCTCCAGGAGGGGGGCCGCGCGGCCCCCCTCCCTTCAAGTACAAAGCCCTGGGGAGGTCGTGGTCCCCGGGGCTTGGGGGGGCCTACGGGGCCCCCCCACCTATAATTAATCAAAGAACCGGGTAGGTGGTGGTCCCAGGGCTTCAGGGGTAACGTGAGGCCTACATTAATAAAGAAAGCCCTGGGGAGTTGGCGGTCCCTAGGGTTTGGGGGGTCCCGCAAGGCCCCCGCACTTAATTAGAAATGCACCGGGGAGGGGGTGGTTCCAAGGGCAGCGTGGGGGGCAGGACCCCCCCCACCGCATTGTTTTAAACAAAGCCCCGGGAAGGTGGCGATCACCGGAGCTGTGGGGGGGCTTGTGCCCCCCGCATTCAATTAACTAATTACTGATTGCCCCCGGGACCTGGCCCACCTGGGGCTTATAGAAAACAAAGCGTGGGAGCCCACGCTTCAGTTTTTTACCCATCCGGAGTCATGAATCCAGCGTGAATTAGGCCTAGGTGTCCCAGTAGGCCCCACTGAGCAGGCCTATGGGTCAGGGTGTTTCTACCCTGCCCCCGTTTCTTGTTTTTCACCTTTTTTCTACTGTTTTCTTGTGACTCCGTTACCGAGTCACAAGATGACTGCCAACAAATTTTAGTTTGCAATGCTGACAGCCAATCAGAATTGAGCACATGCTCGGGATGGTTTGCGAACCCTCCTGGGTGCTTAGATATCAATATTTTTTTATTTTTTGAATTTCTCAGTTACTACTGAACGGATTTACACCATTTAAAAACAAGCATTAGGAATGCATTAGGGCTCGGGTTTGTTTGAGATAATGGCATTGTATATGGTAATGTGCACTGGCAGCTGCTGATGATTGTACCAATTGAAAGAGTGGCTGGTGTACTGTCAGCTGTTGGTGTGTGTGTGTGTTTAGTGAAATTTGCACTGACATTGTTTGTTGTGTGCGTGGGTGTTTAGCGGCACGGATGCATGGTGGACTTTTTTTTTGGTGAAAGCGTACATGGTGAAAGCATTCATTGACGGCTAGGGGTGTGTTGTTGTGTGTGTTGTTTTCTGTGTAGTGGTGAGTGTGTGGTGGTGAGTCTGTGGGGGTGAGCCTGGGGGGTGATTGTGGTGGTGAGTGTGTTGTGGTGAGTGGTGACGAGTGTGTGGTGTTGAGAGAGTGAGGTGTGTGGTTTGTGTGTGTGGTGTATGTGTGTGTGGTGTGTGTATGGTGTGAGTGTGTGGTATGTGTGTGTGGTGTATGTGTGTGTGGTGTTTTCTGCACACTCACACACTGCCCATACACATTCACACACTGCTCACCCGCACACTCCCAATGTCACCCTGCATAGTCACACACTGTCTATTCTGCACACTCACACAATGTGCACCCTGCACCCTTACACACTGTCTCTGCAGTCACTCTGCACTCACTGTTACTCTTCACGCACTCTGCACTCATTCACTCTGAATCTGCACCCTGCACTCTGAATTCTGCACTCACTGCACTCTGAATCTGCACTCTGCATTCTCAATCTGCACTCTGCACTCTCAATCTGCATTCTGCACTCTGAATCTGCACTCTGCATTCTCAATCTGCACTCTGCACTCTGAATCTCCACTCTGAATCTGCACTCTGAATCTGCACGCTGCATTCTCAATCTGCACTCTGCACTCTCAATCTGCACTCTGCACTCTGAATCTGCACTCTGAATCTGCACTCTGATTCTGCACTCTGATTCTGCACTCTGAATCTGCACTCTGCATTCTCAATCTGCACTCTGCACTCTGAATCTGCACTCTGAATTTGCACTCTGAATCTGCACTCTGCATTCTCAATCTGCACTCTGCACTCTCAATCTGCACTCGGCACTCGCACTCTGCACTCTAAATCTGCACTCTGCATTCTCAATCTGCACTCTCAATCTGCACTCTGCACTCTCAATCTGCACTCTGCACTCGCACTCTGCACTCTCAATCTGCACTCTGCATTCTCAATCTGCACTCTGCATCTGCACTCTGAATCTGCACTCTGCATTCTCAATCTGCACTCTGCACTCTCAAACTGCACTCTGCACTCTGAATCTGCACTCTGTATCTGCACTCTGCACTCTCAATCTGCACTCTCAATCTGCACTCTGCATTCTCATTCTGCGCTCTGCACTCTGAATCTGCACTCTGAATCTGCACTCTGCATTCTCAATCTGCACTCTGCACTCTCAATCTGCACTCTGCACTCTCAATATGCACTCTGCACTCTCAATCTGCACTCTGCACTCGCACTCTGCACTCTGAATCTGCACTCTGAATCTGCACTCTGATTCTGCACTCTGAATCTGCACTCTGCATTCTCAATCTGCACTCTCAATCTGCACTCTGCATTTGGACTCTGCACTCTGAATCTGCACTCTGCATTCTCAATCTGCACTCTGCACTCTCAATCTGCACTCTGCACTCGCACTCTGCACTCTGAATCTGCACTCTACATTCTCAATCTGCACTCTGCACTCTGAATCTGCACTCTGAATCTGCACTCTGCATTCTCAATCTGCACTCTGCACTCTCAATCTGCACTCAGCACTCGCACTCTGCACTCGCACTCTGCACTCTGAATCTGAATCTGCACTCTGAAACTGCACTCTGAAACTGCACTCTGAATCTGCACTATGAATCTGCACTCTGCACTCTGTGATGTCCTTTTTGTCAGTGTGAAGAGCCTGCACCGCTGCTGCCTGTGATGTCCTTCTTGTGAGTGTGAGAAGATTGCACCGCTGCTGCCTGTAATGTCCTTCTTGTGAGTGTTGTCCTTCTTGTGAGTGTGAGAAGCTTGCTCCGATGCTGCCTGTGATGTCCTTCTTGTGAGTGTGAGAAGCTTGCACCGCTGCTGCCTGTGAGTATGAGAAGATTGCTTTGCGCATCTCTGTGCTGTGCCTATTCTTTGTAAGGGACTCTTGCTCTGTTGCTGCTGCTGCCTTGGCACAGTACCTGCTGTGAGTGTGTAAGGGAAGCTTGCACCGCTGCTGCCTGTGATGTCCTTCTTGCGAGTGTGAGAAGCTTGCACCACTGCTGCCTGTGATGTCCTTCTTGTGAGTGTGAGAAGCTTGCACCGCTGCTCCCTGTGATGTCCTTCTTGTGAGTGATGTCCTTCTTGTGAGTGTGAGAAGCTTGCACCGCTGATGCCTGTGATGTCCTTCTTGTGAGTGTGATAAGCTTGCACCGCTGCTGCCAGTGATGTCTTTCTTGTGAGTGTGAGAAGCTTGCACCGCTGCTGCCTGTGATGTCCTTCTTGCGAGTGTGAGAAGCTTGCACCGCTGCTCCCTGTGATGTCCTTCTTGTGAGTGTTGTCCTTCTTGTGAGTGTGAGAAGCTTGCACCGCTGCTGCATGTGATGTCCTTCTTGCGAGTGTGAGAAGCTTGCACCACTGCTGCCTGTGATGTCTTTCTTGTGAGTGTGAGAAGCTTGCACCGCTGCTCCCTGTGATGTCCTTCTTGTGAGTGATGTCCTTCTTGTGACTATGAGAAGCTTGCACCGCTGCTGCCAGTGATGTCTTTCTTGTGAGTGTGAGAAGCTTGCACCGCTGCTGCCTGTGATGTCCTTCTTGCGAGTGTGAGAAGCTTGCACCGCTGCTCCCTGTGATGTCCTTCTTGTGAGTGTTGTCCTTCTTGTGAGTGTGAGAAGCTTGCACCGCTGCTGCATGTGATGTCCTTCTTGCGAGTGTGAGAAGCTTGCACCACTGCTGCCTGTGATGTCTTTCTTGTGAGTGTGAGAAGCTTGCACCGCTGCTCCCTGTGATGTCCTTCTTGTGAGTGATGTCCTTCTTGTGACTGTGAGAAGCTTGCACCGCTGCTGCCTGTGATGTCCTTCGTGTGGGTGTGATAAGCTTGCACCGCTGCTGCCTGTGATGTCCTTCTTGCAAGTGTGAGAAGCTTGCACCGCTGCTGCCTGTGATCTCCTTCTTGTGAGTGTGAGAAGGCAAGCTTGCACCACTGCTGCTTCTGATCTCCTTCTTGTGAGTGTGATAAGCTTGCACCGCTGCTGCCAGTGATCTCCTTTTTGTGAGTGTGAGAAGCTTGCACCGCTGCTGCCTGTGATGTCCTTCTTGCGAGTGTGAGAAGCTTGCACCACTGCTTACATAGATATATAGATATACATAGATATGCTCTGTTGCTGCTGCTGCCTTGGCACAGTACCTGTTGTGAATGTGTAAGGGAAGCTTCCACCACTGCTGCTTGTGATCTCCTTCTTGTGAGTGTGATAAGCTTGCACCGCTGCTGCCAGTGATCTCCTTCTTGTGAGTGTGAGAAGGCAAGCTTGCACCACTGCTGCTTGTGATCTCCTTCTTGTGAGTGTGATAAGCTTGCACCGCTGCTGCCAGTGATCTCCTTCTTGTGAGTGTGAGAAGCTTGCACCGCTGCTGCCTGTGATGTCCTTCTTGCGAGTGTGAGAAGCTTGCACCACTGCTTACATAGATATATAGATATACATAGATATGCTCTGTTGCTGCTGCTGCCTTGGCACAGTACCTGTTGTGAATGTGTAAGGGAAGCTTCCACCACTGCTGCTTGTGATCTCCTTCTTGTGAGTGTGATAAGCTTGCACCGCTGCTGCCAGTGATCTCCTTCTTGTGAGTGTGAGAAGGCAAGCTTGCACCACTGCTGCTTGATATCTCCTTCTTGTGAGTGTGATAAGCTTGCACCGCTGCTGCCAGTGATCTCCTTCTTGTGAGTGTGAGAAGCTTGCACCGCTGCTGCCTGTGATGTCCTTCTTGCGAGTGTGAGAAGCTTGCACCACTGCTTACATAGATATATAGATATACATAGATATGCTCTGTTGCTGCTGCTGCCTTGGCACAGTACCTGTTGTGAGCGTGTAAGGGAAGCTTCCACCACTGCTGCCTGTGATGTCTCAGGAACCTTAAGAAAACTGCATTGGCTCCCGGTGGGAAAAAGGATCCAGTTCAAGGCTCTATGTTTAGCCTTCAAGATCCTCAAAACCGCCTCTCCCCCATTGCTGAGTCCCCTTTTGTCTGAGTACACACCTAGCAGAACGCTCCGCTCAGAGGGACAACATCTAGCGATCATTCCCCGCACTAGACTTGCCAGAGTTGGTGGCCGATCCTTCAGCTTCCTTGCTGCCAAGCTTTGGAACAGCTTGCCTGTAACCATACGGGGGATGCATGACCTCTTAGCCTTTAGAAAGGCCATCAAAACCCATCTTTTTCAATAAATCTGTTTTCTTTGTGCACCTTCACTCTGCATTCTGGTCAGCTCGCAGCGCCGGGACGCCCCTTGGCTGGGGCAGCCGTGCGCTATACAAATTCCCATAACATAACATAACATGTCCTTTTTGTGAGTATGAGGAAGAAGGAGATCACAAGCAGCAGTGGTGCAAGCTTCCCTCACACACTCACAGCAGGTACTGTGCCAAGGCAGCATCAGCAACAGAGCAAGACGCTCTGTGTGAAAAGCTTGCACCGCTGCTGCCGCTTATCACACTCACAAGAAGGAGATCACAAGCAGCAGTGGTGCAAGCTTCTCACACTCACAAGAAGGACATCACAGGCAGCTCCGCCCCACTTCTGACGAAGTGCTGACGTCGCCGAGCCCTAAAAAGGTCGCTTTCTGAACTAAGACCTACCTTTTTTGCCAAATTTGGTGCAATTACGTTCGAGCTGTAGCCTGTAATACAATTTCCTTTGGAAATTAACATGGGGAAAACGCGTTTTGGGACCCCTCTTTTTTCTCAGCCCACACTTGATGAATGACCCCGAAACTTTCAAGAGAGTAAGTGAACCTTTTTTTGGGAAAATGTTGCGAAGATTTGCCAACTGGTGCCAAAGATATTGGCAAAAGAAAAAATGCTTTTTGAATAGAAACAATGTCCTAACTACTGGCGACAGTATATATATATATAAGCCTCACACTAAACATGCAAAATAAAAAAATTACAAGTATGAGGAGTGACTAAGTTAACTAGACTGGACCATTCCAATCATATTGACCAGATGGAGTAGTACTCCTTCACATAATAAGGAGTTGGATACCATTGCACCACTATTCAAACTCCACTGCAGACCAATAAGGAGCCATTCCACTCACCTGCAAGCTCCCCATTACGAGTGGTCCTGATGAAGGTTATAGTAATATACAACCACAGAAACTTACGTTGACGAGTTTTGGGAAACTTTGCAAAGACAACACAATAGTGGTATATTATGAGATTGAGTCAGCCCACTAGGTCATTTATAGAGTATGTCATATAATTGGATAGAAGTTTCCCCAGGATTGTTGTCTGAGTGTGAGTCTGTTGCCTGTGAGAGCGAGTTCTGGTTGGTGAGATTGAATGTCTGATGGTGTGAATAAATTACTAGAAGGAATTTTTTATGTCTTACCATATATTTTTTCTGTAAATAATATGTTTGTGGCTATGTCAATCATGAAATAGGTTCTATGAACTTGGATGTATTTTCATACATTGACATTTGAAAATGATTGTACATGTTTGTATTGATTGATATTTTGAACAAAAAAAACATAAAATTGTTTAAACATTTGACAAAATGTTGAATAAATATCAAATGAAAAAATATTGTGAGAAATATCAATGCATTTTGGACAACTTGGAATGGAAAGACTTATTGCTGTGGGACAGCCCAAGTGTTGAGCCACAGGCAGGCCACTAGTAAAAGTATACAGGTCTGACAAGAGTTTTCATAAGAGTATTTTTATCTTCTTTACCCCTTATTCTTGGACCTCAAAGCATTGACAGGGGGTACCTTCCTTGATATAGAGGAAAATAGCAGCCTTTTTCAGGACAAAGTTTTGTAATATAGCTTTTTCATCCTGGAGCTGAGGACTATACTGGTTGTTAAATGCCCTGAACCCGAGTTAGAGGCTGAGCCACAGGGCTAAAAGGATATTAGAACATTCCACCCACTTAGGAATGTTCTAAATTAAAAAGAAATAAACAGAGAGACAAATATTGGAATGCTGGCGCTGAAGGCTTATATGAGTTATTATAAGGCCGATGCCACTTCATTGTCTTCAATGGAGTTCTCAACATTCGGACCCAAAAACTAGAAAGTGCAGTAACACAAAAAATGGAATATAGAACAGGCTGCAAAAAGATGTTCTATGGCGTGATTTGGGTATATAATTTGGGAAAAGGGGACCCCTATATATTAATAATACACTTGCTATACATAGGGAAACATAGTTAATTTGAGAACGGTCTATAGCCAAGTAGAAAATTCAGGAACTACCGAACAATATTGATATATATAAAAAACCACAGATCGATATTATGGTAATGGCATCCAACCGTATTTAGACTCACCACCCAAGTAGTTAGTGAATTATTCATTTTATTATTCAAAAATAGTATAAAAATTGTATCTTTTTATAGCACTTTTTTATCTTTTTTCATTTGTGTACTCATTTCTAATGAGACTAATTTACAATTCATGAACATATAGATTTAAAAACACATGACAGACAAACAGTTAGCATTAGACATGGCAAATGATGGAGGCAATGCGGCAGGGTAGTTCACTAGTGCCGCATTGCCTCCATCATTTGCCATGTCTAATGCTAACTGTTTGTCGGTCATGTGTTTTTTAATCTATATGTTCATGAATTGTAAATTAGTCTTATTAGAAATGAGTACACAAATGAATAATAAATTAACTGTGATTTGGGTATATCACAGGATTCTTTATGAAGATTTGGTCCACTAGGATCATGTTGAGTCTCCAGGTTGTTGTATAAGATAATCAGATTGTGAACATCTATACAGTATAAAAGGATAGATCACTTATGTTTCCATTAGCACATAGAACATTAAGTACTCCAACTGAGAAGATGGGGTACACTTTTTATATGGATCAGGTTACAGTTCCAGGCAGAACTCAGGACTTGTAACCCATTCTATTTCATATCACATTTTGCTGTCATAAAATATTTCCCAAGTGTTTGACCAGTGCTTGAATCTGTGGTTGATGGCTATACACATTAGACTCAGGGACTAATTTAGACCTGGGAAGACAGTCCATCAGTCTGCCAGGGGATGGATGTCTTTGGCATTGGCGCCCTTGGGGGAGAACCACCATACTGTAGGTGACCTTTTGCGGCTCCCTTTACAGTTCTGAAGGTTTGCCAAGTGGGAGCCATCTTTAAAGTGCTCAGAGACAACAAACACAAAACGTGGGAGTTTGTTTTCTTTGAACAAAAATGACTGAGATGCGCATGGAGGTTTTTTCCCTTGCATTGCACGTGGGTGCCATTTAATATTTTCCGTGCTTGCATTTTCAGGTTTTGTCAACACAGGCAGGAAAAATGAGTACTGATTGCTCTACCCTCAATAGGGCATTATGACCATTACTATACCTTGTCCGCCCCTTGGAAGATGACCCGTCAGGTCAGAAGTTTACACTGGTGGAGCCAGAGGAGGCTGTTCGAGTGTCAACTTGGCACTTTCACCAAAGAAAAGGAATATCAGGTTTAGTGGGTTGGGAGCACCCTGGTTTTAAGCGGGTACTCCCGCTCCACCAAACTCTAACTCTTGACCAGACCAGAATGAAAGCTGGCGGTACATAATAACAAGGTTACAGAATCAGAAAATGCTCAAGAAATCAAGCATTTTCAACGCACTGAGAAAGGGCTTTGTCTGTGAAACTGTGGCCCCTGACATGGTGTCAGATGAAGAGGGGGTAGGCAGGTCAAATCCCCTTCTAATGGAGCCAATGATTGTTATTACAGATTAAATAACCCTTAGCATGAGGGAGTACACAGGCATAAGCTTTTGAGCCACAGACAGCAACCAGACAGGGACAGGCAATCTGTGAGATCTTGGAGCAGGCTTCAATGTGTCTCTTGAGTACAAGGAGCCGACAAAGTGTCTGTTTCAGATGTAGAACAATGAAAGGGAGCAGAAATGACGCAAACAGTGAATAACATCCTAAATGAAAAAAGTGCTAGTCTCGCTGCTGCATGCCAGGTGCTGCTAAATCTTACGGGGTGAGATGGCCTGACACGGCAATAACCTTTCCTATTATCTCAGTTAGTCTTTTTCATCCAATTCAAGACGAACCTAGGAAGCTTGCACTTGGTGATATTTCTAATACATTACAAATATTGGTATGAGCTTTAAGACCATATCGCTACAGGTCTGCTGGTGACCCGATGGTGCTCACTCTATTCATACCTTCTGCATTCAAGAATATTCGGTCTTGGTACAGGTCAGTGAGAAAGAGACTGTTCACCAGCGTGGACTTTCCCAGCCCGGATTCGCCTGCAGGAAGCAAAGACAAAATCAGCTGTGCCTACAGAAAGGTAGTAGAAAAAGGCAATCCAAAATCAAGAATAGATGGGGTAAAGAGTGGAAGGAAAGAGTATGAAGGAAGACAAAAAAGGAGAATAAGAAGAAATGAAAATAATTGGTAGTAAGCGATGGACGGTTACTGCGTGATTAGTGATTAATATGGACAGTCAAACACTGATATACTTGGTGTAGGCATTGGACCGTATTAGGGGATGGGGCATTTGGGACGAACGTTGAACCCATGAATTGACTGGGATCTACCTGAGCACTTTTCTTGGCCCTAAACAAGTGAGCAGAAGACGAATTGTGTGGAAGACCCAACGGTCTCAGTAGGACCTCTGCTGTAATTGACCAAGTAGTGCAATCAGGACTTTGTTGAAAGAACCAGAGGTGACCAACATTGGCATCAAGGCAAACAGTCGAAGTGGGAAGCCAGGGTATTGATGGGGTGGTTAGAGTGCAGCAAGTAGCAGCTACATGATTAAGCAAAGAACAGAAGATCACTTGGGATAAGGGCCTTAAAAGCTAACACAGAGGATCAATCACACTTTCACTCCTGCAAGGGAATAGGCAAGTAAAGATGTTGCTCCTGCCAGATCTGTGAACAAATGCACAGCAGAGGACTTACAGTGTCGCTTACACTTACCGGCCACCATGACGGTGAACTCAAACCCTTTCTTGACAGATTTTCGATGAACCTGGTTAGGAAGAGTGGCAAAGCCGACATATTCTCTAAAATCCTGCAGAGACAGCAAAGGAACAGTAGGGTGACCAAAGAAACAGCAGGGTGACCAGAGAGGCTTTAAACAATGAACAAAGTACCAGACCCCCACAGATCCAACCCAACAGACATTGCCTCAGCAGTCATGTACATGCTGAATCTGTGTCCATCCTGCCCCATTAACTTCTTAGACAGAACCAGCGCTGCTGAAAGCACTGCATGTGCTGCCAAGGAAATTCCTATTAAACATAATTCCCAACATAGACATATATATTAACTTGATTCTTAATGCAACCATCTAATAACAGCACCAATCATTACTGATAGTAGCACCTTCAAAGTTGCATTAAACATGTGATCATGTCAAAGGAAGAGGGAGTGGTAGCAGAATGTTTTCTGCATCAGATTAGCCCCTTCAGAGTCCTCCCACTATCATCAAAAGAGTTACATGACTCAAGGGCCCAGTAAAACAATCACAGTGGGCTCAGCAGCCAGCAGAGTAACACAACACTCAGCTAGTTAACATTTACTGACATATTCAATGGAAGAGTGAAACCAAACCATGGCATCATCTCAGATGAAGAGGTCATGTCAAAGCATGACTAAATCATCAACTGAAGAGGTGTATCCTTTTTTATCAAAATGAGGTCATGCTTTATTGACGATGGAAGAGCTGTATAAATGTGTGGATTACACCATGAACAGAAGAATAAAACCCAAACAAAGCATCATCCTAAACAGAGGAAGCATATCAACGAATGACATCATCATCAAAAGTAGAGTGGTATCATGTTTAGCAGTGCTGCATCAAAGTGTCACATCATCACTGTCATATTTAGCACAAGTGCTGCATCAAAGTGTGACATCATCATTAATGGAAGAATCATTCCAAAGCATGACATCATTCTAAAAATAAGAGTCACATGAAAGCATAACCTTATTAAAATGTAAAAATTGTACAAACAAATGACATCACCATCGTTTTAACAGAAGAGCAGTCTCAAGGTGTGGCATCTTCATGATCAGAAGATCAAACCCTGGCATCATTGTCGACAGAGGAGATACATCAAACCATCAAGCATACTGTCACCATCCCCATTAATAGAAGATGTTGGGAATGCCCTGCCCTGTGTGCACAAACTGCCTAACTGTGATCCTATTTTTTTGATTGTGGTCATGCCTCTTTTGCTCACCACGCCACCCCAGTTTGAACCCAGCCATATGCAAATCAGTCTTGACCCTGTTCCTCATGGGAACAGTCCAGCCCAAACTGGATCAGGTTCAAGCAGCAAGCAAGTTGGCAGGGTATGCACAGACATGGGTCTGTTGTTTACTTTGCCACTGAATTCAAGCTAGCCTGGCTGATGAGGTGTGTTTCCCTCAATACTGGTCCCAGGATGCTTGTTTCCAGTCCAGGGAAGACCTGGCTTGGTAGTTCAGACTGGACTGTTCCCATGAGGAACAGGGTCAATACAGCTTGGTCTGAACTGTGGTGTCAAAGTGAGCTAAAGAACGAAGATGGATTCAAGCCAGATCTAATAGTGACTGGGGGTGAGAGTCTGAGAAGTTTTGGCGCTCCATCCATCATCTTCTTCTCTTTGTTTTATTCACTCTAAGTTAGCAGGGTATGCCCAGACGTGGGTAGCTTGCTCAATTTGCCACTGGATTCAGGCTTGCATGGCTGATAAGGGGTGTTACCACAAAACTGGTCCCAGGATGCTTGCTTCCGGTTCAGGGAAGACCTGGCTTTGTAGTTTGGGCTGGACTGTTCCTGTGAGTGTCAAGACTAATTTGCATATGGTTGGGTCTGAACTGGGGTGGAGAAGTGAGCTAAAGAATGATGATATATTCCACCCAGATCTAATTGTGACTGGGAGTGAGTGTCTGAAAAGTTTCAGCGCTCCGTCCTTCATCTTGTGTGTGTTTTGTGTAATTCTAGCATCTCCTTGTGGGAGCACCAGACACTATAGAGACTTTGGTGAGGAAAGAGGAGACAGGCTTCCCTTAGAAGTGCCAGGACCCTTTCTGGAACATGGGTCTGGAAATTACTCTCATTACTGCTGGCATATGGTGGATGGCAGGGGGTAAAGTGTGAGGCCTGCAGTGTCTGTTGATAGGGACAGAAGTCCTTTATAGGAGCCTAGATTCTTGTTTCTCTTCCTGATTTCTGTGAGGAGGGATCAAAAACCGCTCTTTGTACTTTTGTGGTGGGTACTCCACCTAGAGACTGTGCTGCTATGCAGAGCATCCTTGTAGATAGAGGTCAAGAATGGAAATTGGCCTGGCCAGGACACATCAAAAGGAAACTGCTCCAACCTGGTTACAAGGAACAGACCTGAAATAAACATCCACCGGCTGCAAAAGCAGTATAAAGATGAGAGCTCAAGAGCCATTGTTGTTCATTGTTGTGGTCTCTATTACTGAGGAGGACGTACTCTGCAGAGTACTCAGGGACTACGAATCAACCAAGAGTTGATGTTGCACTAACAGTCGACTCCTCGGAGGTGAAGGAAAAACACTTGGGGTATGATCTAAAGGAGGAATTACTGATGTTCCTGAGTGCCACGATATCCTGCTTGTGAGCAAGGGAAGGAAGCACCAACACTGCAGGAGGAGAGGATCACAGAATGGAGAGTTGTAATTGACCTTAGTGTAGGATGTTTCCAACAGAAACTCATGAAGCAAGAATGCTGAAGGAACTTCTATACTGCTGGGTCAAGCAGTGTGATCGTCCTGACAAATACCTTTCAGAACGACCTGGTTCCTGAAGGGTTGGGCCTATGTGGTGAGCCTGACAGTGGCTTGGATAGGCTCCTGCTGGGGGCTCATGTACCGTAAGTGGACTGCGGGGCTTCAACAATGTCCCAGAATTTCCCAGATCACCAACTCCTCACGCCGAGATCATATGGGTCCTTGTGCTATTACAGACTTTCTTAGTGATTGTAACCCTACATGTTGATCTTGTATATTCTGCACTTTAAACCTTTTGTTTGTATCACTGTATAGTACCATGTAAAGCGCTTTGATACCTTCACGGGTCAAGTTTGCGCTCTATAAAACACAAAAATAAATAAATAAATAAGTCTGTCATTGGGTGGAGACAAGACCTGATGTAAGGGGACTAAGTGACTGTGATACTGCCAAGTGGATTGAGACCATTCCTGAGGGCTAAATGAACATAGAGATACGCTGGGGAGGTACCACATTAATATTCAAGGTCGTCGCTTTGATGCAATGTGTGTCGAGCTAGTGCCCCCTGTGCCAAAGAACCATCATCAGCTTGCGAGTGGCCGGCACGCCCAAGAAGAATCACCAAGTACTCACCAGAGGGCCACAACAAGCCGAGATCTGCAGCTGCCACCCAGAAGAGAGCCACTGTCAGAAGCCATTGCTCGTGTTGTGACCCTGGAAGAGACGCGCTGAGTGGCTGGCTGCCACGCAACCAGAAGAGGACTGCTGCATGCTATCAGAAGGCTCATGCCTGCCGCTGATGAGACCCTGCTGCTGTGGGAAGAGTGAATGCGGCCTTGCACCTCTCCTGGACTGTGGCCCAGAGTTACTAAACTGAACTTGGTGAGAGACTGATCAGGCCTAGGTCCTGGGGACTGTGTGCTAACCTAGATACAAGGGGATGAAGCACAAACCGCATGCACCAGTTTACCTGATACAAGGGGGACGACCCAGTACCAGAGGGGAAAAGCCACCAGAAACAGGTGACGGTCCAATCAGTGGAGATCCTAGGAGCACCAAGCCCCGCACCTAGAAATCGAGTATTCATGCATAATTGAATGTGTAGTGGCCTTAAATTTTGTTGTGTAATGAAATAACTTTTCTTTTCATAAAAAGAGATGAACTGGACTGGACATTTATTTTATTGGAGGTGGGATTGATTCTTCAGCCTGAGTAACCCCCACATCACCTCCCCGAGAAGTCTGTGACTAATCCTCCATGATATCACTGAGAGTCAAGTGCAAAAAGAGTTGTACTAATCCCAGTTTGTAGAGACATAGGAGGGCTGGCACTGAAACAGCAGAGGTGAAAGGCCTCAAACCCTACAGTTGTGGCCCATTAGCCCCTGCCTGCCCCAAGGCCTCTAAAACAGGGTATAAGAAGGGTTGCGACCTCGTCATGAAAAGCCGAGCCGTATGAAAGCGTGATGTTCTCCATAACAGAAGCTCCATATTAAAAGAAGAGCAGGTTCAAAGCAAAGCAAAAATATATTTTATTTTAATTGGGGATATTTCTGGAGAGTGAACATTCCTCGATAGGTAGAACTATGAGCCCTGGGGAGAGAGTCGCATGGGTACACGTTTGAGAGTCTCTATTTGAGCTTCAGAAGGAGGAGGTCTTCCAGCCTTTGGGTGAGTTCCTTGGTGCTTCATAAGCAGAAGATGTCCCTTCGAAAGCGAATGGGCGACAGGGACCATACGGTGGTGCCTGAAGAGGAGTGCTTTGAGTTCCTTTCAGCTGCAGGGAGGCCAGTCTGACCATATGTGCATAGTTTGAGAGGGCCTGCTTGTATGTATTCATTTCAGACCTGGGACCTTCTATCCCAGCCGGATGAGGCTGTGAGTAGAGCAAGATCCTGCAAACAGTGAGTTTGTATTCAGACTGTTTGACAGATTTTGCTTTAAATAGTTTGCAGCATATTCTGGAGCACACATCCATACTTGAAGTAGAATCTGTTTGTGGGAGCATGTCATAAGGCACACTCCCACGAGGAGGACCTCTATCTGCAATAAATAAACAAAGGGGTCTGGAAAGCTCACTCATGTTTTAGGTGCTTGCTACAAGGAAAGCCTCCTGGTGGGTGACTCCATGTAATATGGTAGAAAGATGTATGTGGACTCATTTATTTATGTAGTTCATTGAACACAGTAATCCAGTCATCATAACTACAGAAGCACAAACTATTGCAAGTATTGACCAAGACAATAGCTTTGGCTTTCGTGTGGTGGCACCGTAGAGGTACAGTGCAGACTAACAACCATGGAGGGACCAATATACATAGAACAAAAGGCATCAGGGGCACAGGATGACAGGCATCAGTGGAGCACAGACTATTGTGAAGCAGCACCACAAGATAGTCTTCAGTGGGGACCACAGGATGATGTACTAAAAAGAAACACATGACAGCATGGTATGCACCAGGAGAGCACAGGGTAATATCTTTGGGAGACAAGATGTCGATATAAAGCTGAATGTCAGGTGACGTATATTCAGACACAGTGATTGCATCAAAGTGTTACATCCTGCTCAACAGGGAGATGCATCAAGGTGTGATATCATCATTAACAAAAAACCCATGTGGAAGCATTACATTGACCTCAACAAAAGAACCAAGTATACGTGTGACTTTATCTGTAACAAGTCATATGTAAGGCATCTTCCACAGTAGAAAATATGAATACAAGCATATGTTAGTGAACAATAGTGGCATCCCATCAAAACGTGGCATCAATTTACAAGAGGAGCTGAGTCTGCGCACACCAGCACAGCACAGATCTTATCCTACATGGAGCGGAGGCTCATGGCTGATTTGCTGAATGACCTGAAGATAGCGTCTGAAAGTGGCCGTCTTGGCACCTTAACTCGTCTTGATCTTTCAGCAGCATAGAGGGGTCTTTACGGCATCACTATAACACTGCTCCCTTCTTTTCTAGCTGGAAAGACCCAAATGGAAGGCAAGGCATGCCTACCAAGACAATCGCCCTCTATTTTTAAGATGTACCTCACATTCCAAATGAGAGGAATGTCTTACAAAACTGAGGTGGACGACACGCATATTTTGTGAGTCCTGGCTAGACGTGAAGACTCTTTCCAACAAATTCTATCAAATATTACATCTACATCATCTTTAAGAAACGTGTTACTAAATCATATCACCATGCTCATCACAATAGCTTTTTACTATTTATCTTCCTCGCCATCAGCTTAGTAAGACAAACATTTTCAACAAAAAAAACATATTGAAGCATATTATCACTTGAGGGAAGGTGTATCTAAGCACATCACCAAAACCAAAAGAACCATGCCAAGTACAGCATGACCAAAAGAAGAATCACATCAAATCACAAAGCCATCTTCGACCAATAAGATCTAACAAAACATCACCCCAACCGCCCCCTTATATATATTGAGGTCAAGCATTGCCTTTGAAGCAGCCATATTGAGGAGAATCATCAACGTTACACAACAATCGGCAATATCAAACACTGCGGACAAGTGTTATCTGACACAAAACTGTTAGATGCTGTTTCTTGATTGGTTGGTAGATTCTGAAATGATTAACTAGAGTCTGACAAATCTTTTGTGTGAAGTGAGGAGCCCGAGCCCTGTCATCATGTTCCTGCTTTCCTGCATAGTATGGAGTTGTAGGACAGAACCCACACTCTGTCTTCACCAGTCACCTAGAAAATGACCTTTTTAAGGATGCCATGAAAAAGGCAACTGATCTGTAGATGTTTCCTTTAGACTTTGGTTGGATTGTGGTGAAACACTATTATGATTTCAAATGTTGGCCATCTCCTTTATTGTGCATATTAGGTGTGATTACTTTCAATTCGTCCTGCAAAAATAGTGCTTAATTAATTATTATATCATTCAACAAGCAAACTACATTGATAAATGATATTCCACTGAAAAAAACGCACTAGTGTCCCTCTAATAACACATCCGAGCCATTCTAGACACATGCTCCCTCCTCCCCACCCCCCTTCCCCTCCCCACTGAAGACCTTTAAAACGATGAGACATCACTCTGTGCAGGCGCAGCCCAGGGCACTCACAGATCCATCCACTTACCAAAAGCCACATCAATACATCAGAATCAGAATCAACTCCCTGTTTGAACAGCTGAGTCAATAATGTGCATCATGTCTAATAAAATGCAGCACGCCAGGGGCATTATTTGATTTTTATCAGGACAACTAGGCCTAGCCATCAATTTAACACACCCATTCATTGTTCTGCTCCCCTCCACCACCAGCACAGACCTCCAGCACACACCACTGAAGACAGAGCACTTGGGTGCGGTGGCTACACAGCTACAAGTTTTCATATATAGGGTTGTTTATGCCACTGAGGTGAAATTAATGTATCCCAATACTGTATTAATAAAGACACAGTCACACCTTTACTACTGCAGTGCAAACGCCACACTGGAGTAAAGCAAGATTGACAAGAGTAAAACACATTTTACTGCCTCACACATTGCATGCAACCCTTGCTTTACACAGGTAATAACCCCTCTTAATAGTCATGGGATCTGCACATATGTGACCTCTTGCATTCAGGTTTTGGTTCAATACCTTTTGGTAGAACTAGTACACATGGAAATATACCATGGCATAAACCTTACATGTAGCTGCACTGAATATAAAATGCTTTTTATTACAATCGTTGGGGGAGGGGAGTGGCGACATAGTCCACACTCAATAATGTTAATAAATGTTGCCCAATACTGCCAACTTGATGTTCTGGTGACATTTACAAACCACTTAGTCTTCCGCCTTGTGGTGTAAGTAGGATGTTAAAAACAAAAGGGGGGACAAAGGGCTAATGAAGGTCCAGCACACACGTCTCTGGGTTAGACTAAGAAACAGAAAGGTGTGCAGTTCCTAAAGGTGGGTAGGTCGGTGGTGTCCTGAATGGATCGAGTCCAAAGGATCTGATCCTTCAGGAGCAAGAGCCCTCACACACCCCGAGGGGTGTCATGCTTCATCATCGGACAGCTCCTCATTTCTGCCAGCGCTGCAATGTCCAAGGGGCCCCACTAGGGGGCTCTTTGCCGTCTGTGAAGTGTGGGTGTTGTAGTGAGGGTCAGGTATGTGAGTAGAGTGGTGAAGGGTGCTTAAAACTAACTCTATGGATACATAAAGGAGATTTTATTAGTTATTTAGAAACCTACATTACATTAAAAACAAGTGTGGGCTGCAGTGGTTATAATGGACCACGGGGCATATTATCAAGGGGGTTTATCTCTGCTTTTTTGGCTTTAAAAGCCAAGAAAGCGGAGATAAAATTATCTCCCTATTACCTAGATGTCGCTAACACCAGTTAGCGACAGCTAGTAGGAGATAGCGATCATCTTGGGCCCCACTTTGCATGTCAGTGATATTTATCACTAATGACATGCAAAGTGGGCGTGCTAAGATGTTAGCGAATGAAAACAGTCGCTAACATCGCTATCTCCTATTACCAACTTTTGGAAATATTCGCTCTAAGCGCGAATATCTCCAAAAGCTAACACCTGCCCTGAGCAGTTCTTAGCCATGTTATCCAATGGGAGGTGGATAACATGGCTAAGAGCATTAGCTCGGTAATGCATGAATATCGCTGACCTTTCAGCGATATTCATGCAATGCGGCGATTTTTATTGCATTTGCGATAAACCTTGGTAATACCAAGGTTTATTTGCGGTAAAGATCGCCGCAGCTCAGCGGTAAATTTTTGTCTCTAACCAAGCAATAGCGATAATTATCGCTATTGCTTGGTAATATGCCCCTACGTTAGCTCTTGGTGTTAGTGAAGGTCAACATGTTTCTTGCCGCTAACCCTCGAGGTGGGTGCGGGCTCTTGCTCCTGAAGGATCAGATCCTTTGGACTCGATCCATTCAGGACACCACCGACCTACCACCCATAAGTAGGATGTTATCAGAAACCCTCAATGGCAATACCAGATCATATTAGATGCAACCCCTTCTCTTTCTCTCTAAATCCGTTCAGTAGTTTTTGAGAAGTTAAGGAAATCTATATTTGTATATCTGCGATCGCGGCTAATTTATGAATAAAAATACCAAGCTTGTGCAGGGAAATGCAGAGTTCTAATTGGGTTCCAACACTTCAACCGGAAGTGTTGGCAGTCATCTTGGGACTTGGCTTTCACACTAAAAATTAAAAAAAAAGAAAAGGGGGCAGGGTAGGAATACTGTGACCGCCAAGCCTCGGTATTGGGGTCTCCCTCGCACAGCATAAAAGGATTTCGGTTTTATTTGAGTGGGCATGCAAGGTTTAATAAAAAAATGGAGGGTTTGCAGGAGCCCCCTCCAAGGGCTAAAGAATGCCCCGGAGACCACCACCTCCCACGGCTAATTTAAATAGTTAGCTGGGTGCCGCATGGACCTGCCAGGCTCCAGGAGCCCACCACCTACTAGGGGCTACAAATAAAAAATTATATAGGGGCCCTCGTGGATCCCCACTGAGCCAATGTGCCACCGACTCCCCGGAGCTACAAATAAAATGCTTATGGAGGGGTGTGCAGACCCCCAAGCCCGGGGGACCATTACCTCCCAGGGGCTATAAATAAATTGAATAAAGGGGTTTGCAGACCCTCCCGAGCCCAAGGACCACCAGCTCCTCGGAAAAAACTTAAATATGGAGTGGGGGAGGTGCTGCCCCTCCCACACCCTGGCAACCAACACCTCCCCAGGGGCCACCCAAGCAAACAGAAGAAGGGGGGCTGTGTGGCCACCCTCCTGGAGCATATTGAGGAAATTCAAAATCTCCATTCTAAGGGGTCTTCCTAATATCAATAAAGAACTTGGCACAGAAGCAGAAATATGAAAAGACATCTTTATTAAATTTTAATAAATGAGGCCACGTCACACAGAAACCGTAGTAACTGAATGAGGTAGTCTGAGGAATACAGAGGACAGAGGCCTTTTATATGTTTTAGGGTTACATGACTCAGCACAAAAGTAAGGAGCAGTCCTAGCTTTTGCAAGCATGCAAAAAACCCAACATTCCTTATTTACAGTTTGACCAGTCCCATGTATACACGACCAAAGCATTGCATGATGACAAACCCACATTTCAGTTGTCCAGCCCATAATTAATAATCAAACAAACCCAAGATAAACATTCTTCTTTAGACAAGCTGGACAAAACCCATAATAAAAGGCCCCGCAGCCCACATCATAAATAGACCATAAAGAAGGAACAGAAACAGATAGGAGCAAGATAAAGGGGTGTGTGCGTGTACAATAAACTCAACAATGTCCTGCTCTTTGATCCTAATCTTGATCAGCTACTGGGCAAGAAACTGGTCTAACAAGGTCAGCTTCAGGCAACAGGGTCAGTTCATCCAGGTCATCCAGCAGTCAGCTAAAGTCATCAGCCTATGTGAGGGCAACTACAAAATGGCTGCCATGCACAAAATGGAACCCATGGTTCAGAACGAAATCGTCAAATACACAGTGAATCCATCGGTGTAATATGACGAAAACACGCATGCTTGCTGACCTCACTATTTACGGTTCGATGTTACCAAAATCGTAACGGAACCATAATCTTTATGACCCAGGTTCAGAATTCACGGAACCTCAATATATGGCCCTGGGTACCGCCACCCCCCAGGGCCGGCTCCTGCTATGTCCTCGGGTGCCCACACATCGGTTCCAGCGGGTGGGAGCTGTCAAAGTGCTCACGCCTGCTGGAAACTGAGGTTTTATCTCTTTCTCTACCTGCACACATGCGGGGAGAAAGGGATTAAACAATTGCTCCAGTATGGATGGAGCTACCTTTCCAGCAGCTCCCTCCGTGCAGTAGCAATGCAGGCTCCCGCAGGGACTGCAGGGGCATTTAGGTGCTGGTGACTGGGTCCCCTGGGTAGGCGTTACAAGGCTGGGGCCCGAGGATCTGGTCCCCAGGGCTGAAATCGGCACACGCCCCATCCACTGCATTGTGGCTGGGCCCCAGGGAAGGAGGTCTTTGGCGGCCGAAATTGACCCAGGGAGGGTGGTTCCAGGGCCCCTCTGCTTTTTTAATTAATAAATTAAGTCCAGGCCCCAGGGCATGAGGTCCTGGGATTGAAATTGGCTGGGTAAGCGGGGCCATGCAGCCCTTTTCCCCTTTTCAATATATATACATTGAGGCCGGGCCCCCAGGGATGGGGTCATCCAGGTCGAAATCGGCCCAGGGAGGGGGCTTTGTGGTCCCCCCTTCCCCATCCAAATGTGGCTTGGGAATTGGGTTCTCAGGGCTGAAATCGGCCCGAGGAGAGGAGGTGCATGGCCCCCCTGCCCCACTGAATAATGGTGTGCCCTGGGGGATTGAGTCCCCAGGCCAAATTTGGGCCAGTTGAGGGGGGGGGGGGCGAGTGGCTCCCTGTCCCCATTAAAATGAGGCATGCCACTCACAGCCCCACACAGAGACTCACACACCAACTCACAGACCCACTCAGAAACTCAAACAACCACTCACACACCTCCTCAGACACTCATGCACCCACTCACAGACCCACTCAGAGACTCAGGCACCCACTCACAGACCAACTCAGACACTCACAGACCCACTTAAGAGACTCAGGCACCCACTCACAGATCCACTCAGACACTCACTTAGATACTCATGCATTCACTTACTCACTCACTCATGCAACCACTCACACATCCAGTGAGACACTTATGCAGGCACTCCCAGACCCATTAACTCACACACCCACTCATACACCCATTGCACACTAAGTCACACACCCACTGAGACCCTCTTGCACTCTTTAACACACTGATTTTTAAAGGTTACAGTTAGAATATATAAAATATAAAAACTTGGGAATTGCCTGAAAAATCCAATGGTTACAGGGATGTCATAGTTAGGAAATAGGATTTAAAACCCTAAGAAATTGACTGAAAAAATGGTTACAGGGACAGTAAAGTTAGGAAATAGAATTTAAAAAACCTTAGAAATTCACTGAAAAAAAGAAAGGTTACAGGGATGTTATAGTTAGGCACACATTTCACTCGTTCAAAACCAGTGAACTGCAGTGGTAATAGTTACCTGAGCAACTATAACTTATGCTCCCGCAATGCACTGCTTGTGACCTCACATAATATATCACTCATGACATGGTCAGTGACATCACTGATGACATCACTGATGACGTTTCAAATGACATCACTGATGACATCATCCACATAACCACTCTCACACCCAGTCACATCCCTATACAACCTCCTCTCATACACCCACACAACCACTCACATGCATATACAAGTACTCACACAACCACTCACCCCTCCATAGAGCCATTAGCACACCCATACAACTACTCACACAGACATATTGACCTACACAGCCACTCACACAGCAACTCAATCACCCATCCAGCCTTTCAACACAGCCACTCACTCAACCATACAAGCACTCACACACTCACTCACACAACCACTTACATACCCATTCACACATCCATACAAACACTCCCATATCTATTCACTCACCCACACAGCCATTTACACAGACACTCACTCGCCAATACAGCCACTCATACACCAACTCACTTAACCAAACATCCACTCAAACAGCCACTCACTTACCTATACACCTACTTACACCCACTTACACACCTAGTCACTAAATCATACAGCAATTCAGCGACCCACTCAATCACCTATACAGTCACGCACCCACTCATACAGCCATCCATACAGCCACTCACTTAGCCACTCACACTTCCATAGTCACTGACACACCCACCCACACAGCCTCTCACATAGCCACCCACATACCCACCCATACAGCCACTCACATACTCAGTCACACCCCCACAAAACCACTCACATACCCATACAATTACTCAAACACCCACTCACACACATATACAACCACTCACACAATCATTCACACACCCACAGAGCTAGCCAGAAACCCAGTCACCCATAAGTCACTCATGCACACATTCACACACCCATGCAGCCACTCATGCACACATTCACACACTCATGCAGTCACTCAGACACCCACTCACACACAGATACAGACACGCAGCCACTCAGATCACATGTTAGAAATAGTATCACTCATTAGTAGTACAACTAGTATACTAGTCTAACTTCAACACTCTCACAGTGATATCACTGACCTTGTCATGAGTGATTTAGCATGTGAGGTCATAAGCAGTGCATTGCGGGGGCATAAGTTATAGTTAGCTCAGGTAACTATAACTGTTGGATTTCACTCATTTTGTATGAGTGAAATGTGAGCCTAACTAATAATAAAAAATAAAAGTTTTTTAAATTCTCTTTTCTAAATATAATGCCCCTGTAACATTTGGCTTTTTCAGTAAATGTATAATGGGTGTGGTTTAACGTCTAGGGGGCCGACTTTGTAGTTGGGGAATAGGTTTGAGTCTGGCGGGAGGCTCAAACATCCTGTGATTCTGGGAAAAACACTTAGCCTTGACCTAGCACCAGGCAGGTCCCTCCTCATACAGCACAGCTCCACCTGTCGACACCCTCAGCACCGTCGAACACCTGCACTTCCAGATTCACATCGATCCCAACAATACCCTCAGAGGGACCCTTGTCTACAGACCCCCCAGACCTCGGCCACAGTTCAGCGACTCCATCACAGACATTGTCCGCTCGTACGCCGTGGCCTCCACAGACTACATCCTCCTTGGAGACCTGAACTTCCACCTCGAAAACGCCAACGACAACAACTCCACCACCCTGCTGGACAACCTCGCCAACCTTGAACTCAAACAACTCGTCTTGACACCCACCTACTCCGCCAGACACACGCTTGACCCCATCTTTTCCACCAGCAACCACGTCACCTTCAGCCACACCACCGAACTCCACTGGACCGACCACCGCTGCATCCACTTCTCCTTCAAGAAAAACACCGCACACAACCACCCGCGACCAATCCCCCACCTCAGCTGGAACAAGGTCACCGAAGACCAGCTAATCACCACTCTTGCCCAAGACCCACCAACCGACCACACCGCATAGCTGCCCGCAACCTCAGGCAATGGATCGATGACTGCGCCAACACTCTCGCCCCGATCGAAAAACCCTCAAATAGACGCACTGACAGAAGGGCCATCTGGTTCACCACCGACATCCAGGCATCCAAGCAGACCTGCCGAAGACTCGAGAAGAAATAGCACCACAAACAGACACCAGACAACCATGCAGCCCTCAAGAACGCCAGCGGCAGGCACCATCAACTTATTTGAACTGCCAAAAGCACCTCCTTCATGGAACGCATCAACAACGATGCACACAACAGCAAAGGGTTCTTCAACATCATGAAGGAACTAGCCAACCCCAGCTCCAGCTCCAATGACATCCCGCCATCACAAGACCTCAGCGACTCTCTAGCCACCTTCTTCACCGCAAGATTATAGATATCCATGACAGCTTCAACACTCAGACCCCCCACCGACAGCCGCTGACACCTTAGACTCACAGCCCCCTAGTCACAACGGCCTCTTGCTCTCCTGGAACCATGTCAACGATGAAGACACCATCAAAACCATGAACACCATCCACTCTGGCTCACCATCAGATCGCTGCCCTCATCACATCATCAACAAAGCGAGCTCCATCATCGCACCCGAACTCCGAAAGATCTTCAACAGCTCCTTCGATACCGCCACCTTCCCGGAACGCTGGAAACACGCAGAGATCAACGCCCTACTCAAGAAACCCAAGGCAGACCCAAAGGACCTCTAGAACTTCCGGCCCATCTCCCTGCTCCCGTTCCCGGCGAAAGTCATTGAGAAGATCGTCAACAGACAACTGACCCGCTTCCACAAAGAGAACAACACCTTGGACTCATCCCAGTCTGGATTCCACAGCAACCATAGCACCGAAACCGCCCTCTTCGCCGCCACCGACGACATCAGGACCCTGCTGGACAAGGGCGAAACCGTGGCCCTCATCCTCCTGGACCTCTCGGACTCCTTCGACACCGTCTGCCACCACAACCTATGCACACGCCTCCACAACGCAGGGATCCGCGACAACGCCCTGGACTGGATCACCTCCTTCCTCGCCATCAGAACCCAGAGAGTCTGCCTCCCTCCTTTCCGATCAAAACCCACCTAGATCTACTGTGGCGTAACCCATGGATCATCCCTCAGCCCGACCCTTTTCAACGTCTAAATGACACCGCTGGCAAACATCGTCCAATCACACAACCTCAACATCATCTCATACGCCGACAGCACCCAGCTAATCCTCTCCCTCACCAAAGACCCCGCCACCGCCAAAACCAACTTCCACGAAGGGAAGAAGGCTGTCGCTGAATGGATGAAGAACAGTTGCCTGAAACTGAACTCGGATAAGACGGAGTTTATCATCCTCGGCTCCACCCCCTCCACCTGGGATGACTCCTGGTTTCTGGCCTTGCTGGGAGCTGCGCCAACTCCCACCGACCACGCACGCAACCTGGGGTTCATCCTAGACTCATCACTGTCAATGACCCAGCAAGTCAATGCCGTCTCCTCCTCCTGCTTCAACACCCTCCGCATACTTCGCAAGATCTACAGATGGATCCCCACCGGAACCACAAGGACGGTCACCCAGGCTCTCATCACCAGCAGGCTGGACTACGGCAACGCCCTCTACGCAGGAACCACGGCCAAACTACAGAAGAGACTTCAACACATACAGAACGCCTCCGCACGCCTCATCCTCGACATTCCCCGCCATAGCCACATCACTACCCACCTGAGGCACCTGCACTGGCTGCCCGTCAACAAGAGGATCCCCTTCAAGCTCCTCACCCACGCTCACAAAGCACTCCACAATGCCGGACCAACATACCTCAACAAACGACTCACCTTCTACACTCCCAACCTCAAGCTTCACTCCGCTGACCTCGCACTCGCCACCGTCCCACACATTCACTGAATGATCACCGGCGGCAGATCTTTCTCCCACCTCGCCGCCAAGACATGGAACACCCTCCCCATCCCCCTGCGACAGACCCAGGACCTGCTGACCTTCAAGAGACTTCTCAAGACCTGGCTGTTCGAACAGTAGCAGATCCCCCCCTTAGCGCCTTGACACACTCGCAGGTGAGTAGTGCGCTATACAAATGATTGATTGATTGAATCTATTGTGCCTAAAAATTAATGTGTCAATCTGTAATGCAACTGGTGCGCATGTAAAGTGATTTCATACCTTCGGATCTAGTTTGTGCTATATAAAACTGCATTAAAAGAGGATATATACATATGTGTATGTATATACATATATATATATATATATATATATTTTTTTTTTGCCGAAATAACCTAGCATAATGTATGAATGACTCTCTTTAGAAGTACTCTAGTTTAAGGTATGGCTTTGCACGGATCTGATCTGAATTAAGGCATCTCTTATTGTTCCAAGGTATATTGCAGCTCTTTTTTGTTTTGATATTTATTTAGTGTGAGAATTTGGCCTGGCATATGATGTCCACTATTCTAGTGGGCACCTTGCACCAGTCCAAACGACCCTTATTGATGGTAGGTTTGAAGTCAACCTTATAGAAAGCTATCCTAGTGATAGCTGTGGAGAGCAGCCTTCAGGCTAAGACTTAGAGGTGAGTTAAGCAAGTTGTTTAACCAGTCTATAATCTCTTGCATGATCAAATGAAAGTACACCACACAAGGTATATATCAAATATATATGTATTTATTGTAAACACAACCCCTCTGGACTCGTTATGAGGTCAGAGGTAAAAGTACAATACACGGAACTTAATTAGCATACGATAAGTTGCACAGTATACGTTATGCCCTAGGAGCCTCACAAACCATATACTAAAATAGTGGTATAAGAACCACATGAGGGTTAGAAAGCAGGTCTAGGGCCTGTAGAACCGCTGGGGCAACCAGGAACCACCCAAGGTAGGGACGCAGGAGACCCACGGGGGACACGTGCAGTGTCTAAACACAGCCGCCAATCACCATTGACTTTCCATGGAGAATGAACAACTTACAATTTTAAAGAATAAGGACACTTAGAGGTGAACTACGATGGAACCCTTTTAGACTAGGACACTTCGAGAGTCAAGACCCACGGGAGCACCAGAGTACTTGTGTTACCTCACCCAGGGAAGCAGGGTGCATAGGTGTCTTTTGGTGTCTGGTTTCCTCGTCGATTCCAATGGAGAGCTGCGAAGAAATGCTGCAGGCAACCAGAGGAAAAGTGTCCCGGTGGATCCAAGGGTGGATCGGAGATGTGAAGAACCTGAAAGCAGAGGGGACAGAGTCTGGGTCACTAGCCAGTGAACAGGATGGCGACAGGAAGATGTCAGCCGATGTCGGGTTTTTCAGGTGAAGCTTGACTCTTCAGCCATGAGAACCAGGAGGCGTCGACGATGACCAGGAGCTGGATTTGAGCTTTTCCACAAAGGATGTCGAGTGCTGCAGTGTCGGAATCTGGATTGGACCCAACAAGCCTTGGCAAAAGCAACCCACGCAAGATGACAAGATTGGCTTCGGTTCAGACCAGCAAGGTCTGAGGGACTCCTCCTTTGAAGGGAAGTCAGAGCTTGTCTGGAGCAAATAGGAAAGCTCAAGAAACAAAGGATTGGCCTTTATGGGAGCTCACTAGCCAACGGACTGGGAACCGCGAAGGAGCATCGAGCTGCGGCGAAGAAAGGGGACTCACGGGTCACTCGTAGAGTGCAGGCCTCTGTACTTCAGTGCAAAAGGTGCTTTGTGCAGGGGCTTTAAATATCCCAATGCCCAATTTCGGGATACCTCAGGAAGTAGGTGCAGTTGCAAAAATGCAGGATGTCTAGGAATCCGGAGGGAGCCTCGAAAATGCAGACCGGCAAAGATGTTTCTTTGGTGCCTGTTTGAAGAGGGAGGTCACTCCTTGACCACAAGGGAGATTCTTTAGTCTTTCAGTCGAAATTAAATGTCGAAGGTCGAGGATTTCTTCTTTAGAGGTTCGTCCAGGGTAATATAAAGTCCTAGGGACTGGGTTCCTATTCTTATAGTAAGTTTAGGGGTTGGACTAACTCTAGGGTCCAACCTATGGGAGGACCTGGGGAGGGGGTGATTACACACCTTCCCCTTTGTCCAGTTTCGCGCCAGAGCTGGGGCAGAGTGCCCCAGCAACTGGTTTGAACTGGCAAATGCATGGAGCACCTTGTGTGCCCCAGGCAGTGTCTGAAAAGCATTCACTGAAAGCAACCCACCTTGCCCCAATACACTAAAACCTGTCTGGGGAGGTGCTAGCACCTCCCTGGACAAGAAACCTATTGTCCGGGCCTCCCCTGCCGGAGTTTCGTCCAGCAGCAGGAGGGCAGCAGCATCCATTTTGTGATGCTGGGGCTCTGTTTAACTTTAACTGTGTGTACTGTCAGGGGGGTAGTATTCCAAAGTGTTTGACAACAAAACTGACATGTTTTGATAAAGCCAAACCGCCAGTATTATAATGCACTTAAGAGTATATGGTATGGCTATATCATAGAACAGCTATAAGGAGATATTTCTGAAAGCTGCAGAGGGGCTCAGCTCATGCTAGGGCACCCTCTCACACAAAACCAAGCACTCTGCCTTCAGGATTGTCAAGGCCTGCCATAGGAGTGACTTATAGGTTAATATGTGTCTATATGTAAAGGTAGATATAGGTATACTATATCTCAGTAAGGGGTGCTTACACCACCTTACCCAGGCTGCAAGTGCAGACCTGTGGTGCCATTTTGGAAGGCTTCCCAGGGGTGGCATAATACATGCTTCAGCCCCGGGTAGGCCTCTGGGGTACCTATGCCATGGGTACCTAAGGTACCATATAAAGGGACTCACAAAGGTGACCCAGTAGCCAATCTGGTATTTATCTAAAGTACATGGACTCCATTTTATAGAGAAAGCAGATAGACTGGGGCCCTGAATAGCAGGATCTCAGTCCAACTAAGTCGAAAACCAGCAAAACACCAGGCAAAAAGTTGGTGTAACCGTATAGTCAGATTCCACCTTCCTACATTTAGGACATTGTGCTCCTCAGAAGTGCTCAAGATTAAGGCATTTTTCTCATGAGAAGTGCTCTACATTAAGGCAAACAGCCAACCCCCCAAATTAAGGCATCATTGATTCTTAGTTTAAAGACATGCTCTGCTTACTAATAAAATTCATGATAGGCACAGCTTTTCCCTGGAGTGCTTTAGCTTAATATGTTGTTCTCCATGGAAACCCTCTAAAGCATGTCTCTCTCTCTAACTGCTCAAAGTTTTAAGTTGATGCTGGCCTCAGAAGTGATCTAGTTTAAGTCATGCCTCTCATCAAAAGTGCCCTAGTTCAAAGCGCAGATCACCACAGAAACACTCACCCCAGGAGACCTCTAGTTTAAGTTACTGCTCTACCCAGAAATGTTCTAGTTTAAGGTCTGTTTCACATCAATCATTTAGCAATCCCCCATCTGGGCATTTATTTAGGACTTGGATAATCTCATAGGTGCACTAGCTTAAAAGATATTGCTCCACAGAAAACTTTAGTTTAAAGCCTGGCTTTTCAAGAGCCTCGCCTAGTTGCAAGATGGATTATCTTTATGGGTGCCTGGTTTGAGATAAAGGTCCCCCTTGTTTGAGTCCTAATTCAAGCCTCTATTGAGGCTTCATTTAAAGTTATTTCCCATGAGAGAGAGAGAGGTTTACCTTCTCCATACGTGTCTTGACATATACATATTGGAGAACTCTGTCCAGCCTGAAGGTTTTCCGGTCATATAAGAATGCTCTGAGTGAGTGCATGGGTTAAACTCCCTACATGCCAGGCAGATTGGTATTTCACTTTTGCAAAAATAAACATCCGGTTTGGGATTGCTCTTGAACATCATAAAACCCAACATGGTGTCCGGTCAGCAAGCGTTCAGGGCCTTTAGCAGCTCTGCTGAAGGAATAGAGCTAAAGCTGCCTGGCGGAGATCTCTAAACATCCTCCACCATGGGAGCGGAGCACAACGCTCTAGTGCCCTGGCGGACAGACAGACCAGCTGCTAGCCGCAGCCTGTACACGTAAGAGCGGTGTGGCAGTGGGGTTGGGTTGGGGGGGATTCGACAGACGACCACAAGAGAAAAATAAATAAATAATTAATTTTACCTCGTTCTTGACTGAAATCGCTACCCCGCCCTACATCTCTTACCTTCAAAGGCTGCAGCTACCAGCCTCTAAATAAAGACCTTTAGCTTCCTCTTTGTATACAACGTGTTTATGTCTATAACTATAATTATTCACCATGTTGGTAGCTGCCAATAGGGTAGTGTAATGATGACTTTGTCTAAGAGTTGATTAGAAGTAAGTTTATTAGGTAAACAAGCAGGTACAACTCACAACCTGAACCTCCTAGCCTCTGTAGAAGAAAAGTACCTCTTCAAAATGTCCTCTATTCCAAATAAAAATTTTAAAGTCATGGTACTCACAATTAAGTGCGGGAGGTTCTTTCAATCCAATTTGCAGATATAGTTGTGATCTGATCCTTTTAATGTAAGACATCCATTTCTCTATCAATCAGGAAATTATCTTTACCTTTAAAATGAATAGCATGGGTCCATATTCTCTGCTTGTATCACGCATCCATTGTCGCCAAATTGTAATGATGACTTCTTCCAAGAGTTGATTAGAAGTAAGTTTATTAGGTAATCAAGCAGGTACAACTCACAACATGAACCTCCTCTCATTAACTGACTCTCTCCTCCGGAATCCTGCTCCGTGGCATCATCCAGTACCATGGCAACTGAATGCATGCATCGTAGCTAGGGTACCACAGGTAGTGCTTTACATGGACCATTAGATGCCACGGAGGCCTTGGCGTAAGATGCTGCTGGGCTCCTTTGACTGAAATGCACTTGTGGAATAATCTTCCAATGACCATGGTGGGAGTAAAGCATGTCACTCTACTTAAAGGAATTTGCTTTCAGGAGTTAGTCTACTCAGACACGGCACAGATTTCCTTTAGCAGAAGGACGTTAAGGGGACACTTACATAACCTGGGTACATTTTAATAGTGTTTTAAAATAAGGTGCCACTGCCAACAGCAACTTATCCATTGTGCTGCTTAGAGTATTGCCTAAAAGACTTTCAAAAGATAATGTTAATGCAGAAACTCCATTAACCGTCAGACACATCGACAGTATACCTTTCAAGACATCTATACTTTACAGAGAGCACAGAAACACCATGAAGGAGTCTTACCTCTGATGACTCATAGGGATCCAGCTTGCCCCAAGGGCTTTTGGGCCTGGAGGGGCTAAGTGGTGGTCCACACTGCGACGTGGACTGTTGGTACCACTCAGTTTGTCGGGGGGGACCTGCATCTGAAGATTCACCATGCTTATCTGGATCCCCCGGGAAGTGTTCACCAGCAGGTCTAAAGGTGCCCGGCTCGAGATACCTGGTGCGCGGCTCCCTCTGGTACTCCGCCTGCTCCGTCGGCACCATTTGCTTCATGGCCGGCATCTTGCATGGCTCATGAGGTAAATCCCTGATGATCCGGGCCAGTTCAGAATCCTCAGCGTCATTGGTCAAGAAGTGGCTTATCTAGTCAAAGAGGAAAATGGAGGCAGTCAGGGAGGGCGGCGGCTTAAAGCGTAAAGCAACACGTGTACAAGCAGATACATGACCAAAAGAAAGACAGCGGCAAATGGGCATAAGTTAGCATTCGAGGAAGCCTTTCCCATCTGATAACAAGCCAAGAAGAGGTACCACCCACCATATGTCTTCACAGCATAACGAGAGAGCATGGGTCAAAGGGGCTTCAGATGCATGCATGATGTGGTACTCACACAGGACATCTGTGCAGTAATTCTACCCTTGAAGTTGAGCGTCCCTACGTGTGTGAAGACATGAAATCAGGGTGGCATCTGCTCTAGATTGATTTACTGAATGCTGCAGACAGAATTGAGGATTTTATAGAAAATGAAACTGCACCCTATTGATGTGCCTGCTTCAGTTCACTGAAACTTGCCAGGAATCAGCAAAGGCGAGAGAGACGGTGATGTGTTGAATGGTATGTTGTGAAATGCTAATAAACATTGGGTTTTTTTTTTTTAAAGGCTGGAGAGGTTGTTGGGGAGTCAGAGAGGCTCTGGAGACATTCAGCATTACATGGGTCTTTGCTCAATTTTTCATTGTACAGTATGTGATAAATAAAGTCTGGGTTGTCTGCCGCATTTGTCTTTCTCTTAATACATACAACAGGGGTATTTGTAGAATGCACGTTCAAATGTAATCTCTTGCCACTATTGTCAAGTAATAGATGTTTATTTTTATCCTTCTCAAAGATATCATTGGTAATGGTAACCCGCTAGCCTTTGCGTTCACTACTTACACAATTACATAGGTTGGCTGTTAAATTCTATGTAGCTTGGGCTAACCTCGATATCCTGGTGCATAAACGAAAGTGTGAGCACTTTACCAACATGATTGTTCCGCATCATACAATCTAACGTGTTACCTGAACTGCTCCACTCCACACTGCATATTTTTAATGAGATTTTTTTGTTCAGTGCACATACTGTAACAAAGTCGAGTTCATTATATTGCTGTCTGTTCCAGCAAAAAATTATTATCCTGAAAGCGTTTTGTAAATTTAGGTATATACGCACACGTAAATGCTTACACTCCATTATATTTAGGGCTCTCAGTTTTATGGTATTTATTTTTTGAACATTTCCACCGGAATTTATCCATATTTTTTTTTGTGGCCTTCTTATTAGTATTTATCCATATTTATTTTGTTTTAAGAAAATCAAATCAGCGTTATGCTACAAATACATGTTAACACGACTGTATTTATGGAAATCTCAACCTGTTTTTTTAACTCCGCATGCTGACTGTCTGCTCCGCTGTTTTCCTGGAATTCAAGAGAGACAGCATGGAGAGTCACTCACAATAAGCACAATTTTGAGTATTTTCCACATTTAAAAATAAATACTGACAGACAACATTGTTTTCTGTCTTTATTGGGCTGTAAAAATCAGTAAAAACTGAAAACTGGGAGCCTTAATTATATTATAAGCCAATTTCATAACCTTCCTACGTGACTGCTTTATTAGAAGATGGTATTTTCCTAAATGTCCAAGCATGTGGAAGCTAATTATCATTTGCATCCGGCCATGGGCAGGATCCGAAGCGGCTGCAGCGCTGAAACAGTGGTGGCCCCTGGCCCGGGTGATCTAATGTTGTTGGCGCTAGACCCATATACTTGTAAAAGAAAGCAGAGGCACACAATGACTTTTGTACTGGTAACTGGCCCAGGGACGTGTGCCCGGCCCCTTTTATTAACAAGGGCACCTGACTGGTGACTCCTGTGATGGATGGGTGAATAGTGTGGGTTACAAGCAAGCAGAACACTAGAACGTGGCTGTGAGAAGTTGGCCCGATATGCAGCGTTCGCTATTCTAGCGACCGCTATGTATCGTTCCAAACGACCCTTATGATGATTGGTTGTAAGTCAACCTAAAGACCAGCTATCCTAGTAGCGTGGATACGAGCAGTCTCAGGCTAAAGACTCGAGAGGGCGTGTTAAGCCAGCTGTTTACCACACATGTACCCCTTGAACACCAAGTGAAAGGACACCACACAAGTGTTATGAAAATAAACAGGATATTTATTAAGATTCACAACAGCCCTGTACTCTTTATGAGGACAGGGTACTAAGCACAAACCAAATCTCTTATGAAAATACTTCAAGTGCACAATTAAAACAAGTGTCCGAGGACACGGAAAGTTTAAGGTCTCGGGCGGACCCGATAAGGCAAGTCGGAAGCGAGGGACTCGGGACCCTAGAGTAAAGAGGCTATGCAGGCACCGAAATGCCGAGTTACCTAGCCACGAGGGCTGCGGCTGCACAAGTCTTACAGGCGTCGGGGTCTTCGCTGACGAGCCAGGAGCCGGAAGAAAAGGAGTTGCTGGCCGGCGACCAGTGATGAATAGTTCGTAGAGATCCAAGCCTGGATCAGAGATTGATGACACCTGAAAGCAGAGGGGACCAAGTTTGTACTACTAGCCAGTAGTCAGAGGGTACCAGGAGGGCACCGGTTGGCCGTCACCTCGACCAGGTGAGTGGGCGACGCTAGGCTCTGCAGTCTCACGGACCAGGAGGCGTTGTCGGCGACCACGGTGGAGGTGCGAGCTGTCCCACGAAGGATGATGCTGTCGGCGTCGCTGGGCCCAGGATGGGGCAACAAGCCTTGGCAGATCTCAGGGCCACGTGGTGGGCCTAAGATGGCGTCTTGAGTGGACCAGGAGGGTCCGGGGTGCTTCTCGCAAAGATGGAAGCAAGGGCCAGTCTGGAGCAACCAGACCAGCAGGGTTGATTGTCGGGTGTCGTCACAGAAGGGCACAAGCCAGCGGCTAGTGACCAGACAACGTGCTGAGCAGCGAGCAGAAGGGCCCCACGCAGATCGTGGAGATGCTGGGAGACTGCACTTCGGTGCTGGAGCTGCTCAGGGTCGGGGCTTCTCGGACCCCAGAGCACTCACCAGAGAATTGCTTCGATGGTCGTGCTGGTTAAGAGCGTGCAGGTTCTGATGATGGCCGGTCCCTCGAGGTCTCGTCGCACCCACAGATCACAGCTGAGCTGATGACGTGGGTAGAGGTCGGAGGTGCCAGGGAAGCCGGTTCTCGTCGAGCTGGGCCGTCGGATTCCTTGAGGAAGGACTTACAGCAAACCGCAGAGTTCTTAGATGGTGCCCGCTGATGCAGGGTGACTACTCCTTAGTCACAAGGGAGAAATCTTGAGAAGAGTCTCGAATGTCCTTTCGTAGAAAGTAGTTCTTGATTCAAAGATGATCTAATTTGGAAGGGTCCCCGCTCCGGCCTTTATCCTAAAGAAAGGGGTGGGCACATGACTAGGTCCTGCCCTAAGGGTGGGACCAGGAAGGGGGGTAGTTACACCGCTCTCCCCTGCCAGACTTTCCCCAGGCCAGGGCTGGCGCCCCTGGAACTGGTTCTGACCGGCAGATGCGTAGTGAGCACCGGGGTGCCACTCCGCAGTCACCTTCTCGCAAAAGCCCTACCTACCCAGAATACACAAACCCTGTCTGGGACGGTGCGAACACCGCCCTCGACAGGAAACCCTTTGTCCAAGCGCTCCTCGCTGGAAGGACTCCCAGCAGCAGGAGGTCAGACTCGTGTCTGTGGTGGCAGCATCCATTTTGTGGAGCTGAGGCTTTAGTTAACTTTAACCGGGGTTCACAGTTACGTACATGTCGTGTCCCTCTAGAAGGGCGGAATGCTAACCTCGTCGCCAGAGTTGGTGAGAGGGCAGCATCCCGATTCGTATGACACCTTACTCGACATGCCTTGATAACGCGACACCGGAGTTACCGATATGGTACGCGTTATCATGGAACAGCCATTGGGTCTTGATTCCGCAAGCTGCAACCGGCTCGGCTCGGGCCTGAACCTAGCTCACACGAGCCCACGCACTCTGCCTTCAGGATAGTTAAGGCCTGCCATAGGAGTGACTGATAGGAACTCGGGTGTCCATTGTATGGTTAGATATAGAACTACTATACCTAAAGCGAAGGGTGATTACACGACTTCGCCCCAGCTGTCGTGCAGCCAGTTGTGTCAAATTTAGGAGGCCAGCCAGGGGTGGCATAATACATGCTGCAGCCCCTGGCGGCCCTGGGTACACCTATGCTCTGAGTTACAGGGTCTGATAAGGTGGCCGAGTACCAATTGGTAAATGCACCTAGGGTACATCTCGTAATTTAGAAAGAGAACAGCCAGGCTGTGGGTCTGATTGGCAGGCCCACAGCCAGAGAAAGTCGTAAACCAGTGAAACAAAAGCGAAAAATCTGGGTGATCATAGGATTGCAGACCCTACTCTCCTACATGACCCCCCCCCAAACGTCGGAACAATAAGCTAACCTTGACCAGGTGAGTCTTCTTGTTCTAAGTGGAAATATCTGGAGAGCCCATCGGCATTGCCATGATCAGTACCAGGTCTATGTTCCACTGTAAAGTCCATCCCCTGTAGGGAAATGGACCACCTAAGCAGTTTGGGGTTTTCACCCTTCATCTGATTTAGCCACAAGAGGGGCTTATGGTCGGTCTGAATCTTGAAGTGAGTGCCAAACAAGTATGGCCTCAGCTTCTTCAGGGCCCAAACCACAGCAAAGGCCTCCCTCTCAATAGCTGACCAATTCTTCTCTCTAGGGGTCAGCCTTCTGCTTATGAAAGCATTGGGCTGGTCTTGACCATCAAAATTCAGTTGAGAAAGAACAGCTCCCACACCCAACTCAGAAGCATCTGTTTGGACAATGAATGGCTTGGAGTAGTCCGGACTCTTGAGGATAGGCGCCGTGCACATGGCCTGCTTTAGGTCATCGAATGCTTTTTGACAGCTCGCTGTCCACTGAACCTTTTTTGGCATTTTCTTGCTTGTCAGTTCGTTTAATGGTGTCACGATGGAACCATAGTTCCTGACAAACTTCCGGTAGTATCCAGTCAGGCCCAAGAAAGCTCGAACCTGAGTCTGGGTGGTTGGAGGAGCCCAGTCCCTGATTGACTGTATCTTGCTCTCCAGTGGCTGAACCTGGCCTCCACCTACAAGGTGGCCCAGGTATACAACCTGTGTCTGCCCTATCTGGCACTTGGTGGCCTTGATAGTGAGGCCTGCTGCTTGCAGGGCCTCTAACACTTTCCGCAGGTGGACCAGGTGATCCTCCCAGGTGGAGCTAAAGACAGCAATATCGTCAAGATACGCCGCACAGAAGTCATCCAGCCCAGTAAGGACTTGATTCACCAACCTTTGGAAGGTGGCAGGTGCATTTTTCAGACCAAAGGGCATCACCACGAACTGATAATGCCCACCAGGGGTTGAAAATGCGGTCTTAGGCTTGGCGTCCTCAGCTAACCTGATTTGCCAATACCCAGCTGTCAGGTCAAACGTACTTAAGTAGTTGGCCGAAGCCAATCTATCGATAAGCTCGTCTGCCCTTGGTATTGGGTGGGCGTCAGTCTTAGTGACTGCATTGAGACCCCTGTAGTCTACGCAGAACCTCATCTCTTTCTTACCGCCCGGGGTGTGAGGTTTCGGCACTAGAACTACGGGACTAGCCCAAGGGCTATCCGAGGGTTCAATGACTCCCAGCTCCAACATTTTCTGCACTTCATTCTTGATGCAGTCTCTAACGTGATCAGGCTGCCGGTAGATTTTACTCTTAACGGGCAGACTGTCACCAGTGTCGACCTCATGGGTGCACCAATTGGTCTGACTGGGTGTTAGAGAAAACATATGTCTGAACGACTGAAGAACCTGTTTACAGTCGCTCTGTTGATGGTCGGAGAGGCTGCCACAAAAGACAACACCATCTACCGATCCATCGTCAGGATTCTGAGTGAGCAGGTCGGGGAGAGGGTCACTCTCCTCTTCCTGTCCCTCATCTAGGGCCATGAGCAAACTCATGTCCTTCCTGTCGACATATGCCTTGAGCCTGTTGACATGAAGCACCCTGTGGGGGCTCCGGGGAGTTCCCAGGTCGACCAGGTAGGTGACCTCTCCCTTTTTCTCCAGGATGGTGTAGGGCCCGGACCATTTGTCCTTGAGTGCTGCTGGGGCCACTGGCTCCAACACCCACACCTTCTGTCCGGGCTGATAAACAGTCAAGACAGCCTTTTGGTCATGCCAAGCTTTTTGGAGTTCTTGGCTGGCCTTAAGGTTTTCAGATGCCTTCTCCATGTATTCAGCCATCCGCGAGCGGAGGCCAAGCACATAGTCCACTATGTTGGCTGCCGGCTTTTTGAGAGGTCTCTCCCATCCTTCCTTCACCAAACACAGGGGCCCTCTTACAGGATGTCCGTCCAAAAGTTCAAAAGGGCTGTAGCCAACCCCCTTCTGTGGGACTTCTCTGTAGGCGAACAAGAGGCAGGGGATCAGGACGTCCCATCTACGCCGAAGCTTTTCCGGTAGTCCATGAATCATCCCTTTTAGGGTCCTGTTGAATCTTTCAACAAGCCCATTGCATTGTGGGTGATAGGGTGTAGTGAACTTGTAGTTGACACCACATTCCTTCCACATAGCAGTTAAGTAGCTCGACACAAAGTTTGCACCTCTGTCGGAGACGACCTCCTTAGGGAAGCCCACTCTGGAGAATACTCCAACTAGGGCTCTTGCCACAACAGGTGCTGTAGTGGTCCTAAGGGGAATAGCTTCAGGATACCTGGTGGCATGATCCACTACCACCAGTATAAACTTGTGCCCTGATGCTGTTGGCGGTTCCATGGGACCGACGATGTCGATCCCCACCCGTTCAAAGGGCACCCCCACCACAGGCATTGGTATAAGGGGGGCCTTTGTCGTGCCACCTGACTTACCACTGGCTTGGCAAGTGACACAGGAGCGGCAAAACTCCTTGGTATCTTCGTTCATGTGAGGCCAGTGAAAGTGCGAGACAAGCCTGTCCCACGTCTTCGTCTGGCCTAAGTGACCTGCTAAGGGAATCTCGTGGGCCAAGGTAAGTAGGAAACCTCGCTGAGACAAGGGTACAACCAGCCTCCTGGTCATGCCAGGCTTGGGGTCTCTTGACTCAGTGTACAGGAGTCCATCTTCCCAGTATACCTTGTGGGTACCTGTGGCGTTCCCAGCAGCCTCAGCAGCAGCCTGCTGTCTGAGGGGTTCAAGAGAAGGGCAGTCTAACTGGTCCTTCCCCAGGTCTTCCCTTGAGGGTCCCCCTGAACCCAAGAATTCAACTTGATCAAGTTCGAACTCCCTAGGCTCAGTTTCCCTCAATTCTTGTAGGTCAGCCTCCTCTGAGACTTGATCCACGACCTGGGGCAAGGGGGAAGGCGCAGCCTTAACCCTACTGCTCTTTTTCTTGGAAGGTGTCTGGTCCATTGTTCCAGGATCCAGCACCTGTTCAGCGGGGCATTTCCTGACCTGTGACCTGGTCACAGCGAACACATGTGCTGGCAAACCTAACATTTCCATGTGAGTCCGGTGCTCCACTTCTGACCATTGTGATGACTCCAAATCATTGCCCAACAAACAATCCACTGGGAGGTCTGGACTAACTACAACCTTCTTTTGGCCAGTTACCCCTCCCCAGGAGAAAGCTACAATTGCCATACTGTGATTGGTAGTGACATTGCTTGCATTGGTCACCAGGAATTCTGTACCTGGCATGATCTGTCCAGGGTCCACAAAGTTAGGCGTCACCATGGTGACGCTGGCACAAGTGTCCCTATAGGCCTGAGCCATCTTTCCATTTATGAAAGGCGTCTGTCGGTATTTGCCCAAAGTATTGGGACTTATGTCAGGGGACACGTCCACGTACCCTGTACTGACAAGGACAGCCTGAGTGAGTGTGCCAACTAAGTTGTCACGCCCCTCAGAACCCAGGGTTAACCCTACTAAACCCTTGGGAGGCGCACTACCACTGCTGACTGTACTAGGGGGCACAGGTGCTTTAGGGGCTGCAGTGGCAGGAGTCTGCCCTCCTCCTTTCTTGGTGCACTCACTAAACCAGTGAGATTTACTTTTACAGTACTGGCACCATCTTTTGGATTGGCCTTCTTTCTTCTTTTGGGGAGCCTGACCCCCACCCTCTTTGGGTTGTTGGGGACCTGTCGAAGACTTCTGGTCATTTTGTTCCCCCTTAGAATCTTTACCCTTCTGGTCTGCTTTCTTCTGACCACCTTGATTCTGGCCCTGGTTCTGTTTAACTCTCGTACGAACCCATCTGTCTGCCTTCTTTCCCAATTCTTGGGGAGAGGTCAGATCCGAGTCGACAAGATGCTGATGCAACAACTGGTTCTGACAATTGTTTAAAATTTGTTCTCTCATCATCAAATTATACAATCCTTTGTAATCAGTAACCTTACTGCCCAGCAACCAGCCCTCAAAAGCCTTAGTGGCACAATCGACAAAGTCAGACCAATCTTGAGACTGCGTTTTCTGGGTATCCCTGAACAGCACCCTGTACTGCTCAGTGGTTAGGCCGAACCCTTCAGCAAGTGTATTTTTCAAGATTTGGTAATCGTTCGCATCCTCCACCCTTGTGGTGAGGAGCTTGTCTCTTCCTTTACCTTCAAAGGAGAGCCACAAGATAGCTGCCCACTGACTCTGGGGAACACCTTGCACAGTGCAGGCCCTCTCCAAAGCAGTAATCCATTTGTGGATGTCGTCCCCTTGCTTAAAGGGGGGCACTATCTTACCAAGGTGTTTCGTATCAAAACTCCTTTCCCTATTGCTAGGTACATTGCTGCCACCAGTGGGGACCACCCCACTTAACTGTTGCTCTCTCGCAAAGGCAAGCCTTTCTTTGGCCAGGGCAAGTTCTTCCCTTTCGATCCTCAGATTAGCTGCCCTTTCCTTAGCTTCGTACACTCTCCGCTGAGGGGACGTCATCCCTCTTTGCGAAGAGTTGTGAGAGCCATTGGTTTGAAGGGATCTGCCAGAGTCTCTTGACAGAGATCTGGCTCGTCCATTCCCAATGTTAAGCTGACCTGATAGTGGCCCCAGGAGTCCCCCAGTACCACTGTCATGTTTGCTTAAGTTGGACCTGCTTAGTCTTCCGACTTCTACCTGTCCCTTATCTGCCTCATCCCCAGAGGGATCCTCATTCTCATCGTCCTCTAACTCGTCAGTCTCCGTGGAGAGGTGGATGAGGTCAGGATCGCCTCTGGTTCCCTCGAGGGGAGGCATGTCTCCTTCTGGATTAGAAGAGCTGGGAAGGGTCTCAGCTTTTCTGGCATCATAAGTCTCCAAGAGACCAATCAGAAAGGACGTGGTGGGGTTAGACCCCTGCTTGATCTTCCTGGAGTGACACACTTGTCTTAACTCCTTGAAGCTCAGCACAGTATATCTCGAAGGGATGACCTGTGGAGGGTCAACTGACACAAGGGGAGACTCAGAGTTTCCTCCTTTGTCCGACATACTGTTTCTAGTGTGGTGTAAGTGATGCACCTACCTACACTATGTGTTTACCTACTGTTCCCTCGCTAAGAGTTGCAGCCAAGGTGTGCTAAGCCTTGAGGAGCTGCAACAGCTGGTTCAGTAGAACTCAGAGTATTCTAAGCTTTAGTTATATGTACTAACAGTACTTATGTGATCTTTCAACAAGATATTCTTAGGATACGTGTGGTAAAACAACAGCAAGCTCAAATCCCAACCGCTGCTCACCAATGTGAGAAGTTGGCCCGATATGCAGCGTTCGCTATTCTAGCGACCGCTATGTATCGTTCCAAACGACCCTTATGATGATTGGTTGTAAGTCAACCTAAAGACCAGCTATCCTAGTAGCGTGGATACGAGCAGTCTCAGGCTAAAGACTCGAGAGGGCGTGTTAAGCCAGCTGTTTACCACACATGTACCCCTTGAACACCAAGTGAAAGGACACCACACAAGTGTTATGAAAATAAACAGGATATTTATTAAGATTCACAACAGCCCTGTACTCTTTATGAGGACAGGGTACTAAGCACAAACCAAATCTCTTATGAAAATACTTCAAGTGCACAATTAAAACAAGTGTCCGAGGACACGGAAAGTTTAAGGTCTCGGGCGGACCCGATAAGGCAAGTCGGAAGCGAGGGACTCGGGACCCTAGAGTAAAGAGGCTATGCAGGCACCGAAATGCCGAGTTACCTAGCCACGAGGGCTGCGGCTGCACAAGTCTTACAGGCGTCGGGGTCTTCGCTGACGAGCCAGGAGCCGGAAGAAAAGGAGTTGCTGGCCGGCGACCAGTGATGAATAGTTCGTAGAGATCCAAGCCTGGATCAGAGATTGATGATACCTGAAAGCAGAGGGGACCAAGTTCGTACTACTAGCCAGTAGTCAGAGGGTACCAGGAGGGCACCGGTTGGCCGTCACCTCGACCAGGTGAGTGGGCGACGCTAGGCTCTGCAGTCTCACGGACCAGGAGGCGTTGTCGGCGACCACGGTGGAGGTGCGAGCTGTCCCACGAAGGATGATGCTGTCGGCGTCGCTGGGCCCAGGATGGGGCAACAAGCCTTGGCAGATCTCAGGGCCACGTGGTGGGCCTAAGATGGCGTCTTGAGTGGACCAGGAGGGTCCGGGGTGCTTCTCGCAAAGATGGAAGCAAGGGGCAGTCTGGAGCAACCAGACCAGCAGTGTTGATTGTCGGGTGTCGTCACAGAAGGGCACAAGCCAGCGGCTAGTGACCAGACAACGTGCTGAGCAGCGAGCAGAAGGGCCCCACGCAGATCGTGGAGATGCTGGGAGACTGCACTTCGGTGCTGGAGCTGCTCAGGGTCGGGGCTTCTCGGACCCCAGAGCACTCACCAGAGAATTGCTTCGATGGTCGTGCTGGTTAAGAGCGTGCAGGTTCTGATGATGGCCGGTCCCTCGAGGTCTCGTCGCACCCACAGATCACAGCTGAGCTGATGACGTGGGTAGAGGTCGGAGGTGCCAGGGAAGCCGGTTCTCGTCGAGCTGGGCAGTCGGATTCCTTGAGGAAGGACTTACAGCAAACCGCAGAGTTCTTAGATGGTGCCCGCTGATGCAGGGTGACTACTCCTTAGTCACAAGGGAGAAATCTTGAGAAGAGTCTCGAATGTCCTTTCGTAGAAAGTAGTTCTTGATTCAAAGATGATCTAATTTGGAAGGGTCCCCGCTCCGGCCTTTATCCTAACGAAAGGGGTGGGTACATGACTAGGTCCTGCCCTAAGGGTGGGACCAGGAAGGGGGGTAGTTACACCCCTCTCCCCTGCCGGACTTTCCCCATGCCAGGGCTGGCGCCCCTGGAACTGGTTCTGACCGGCAGATGCGTAGTGAGCACCGGGGTGCCACTCCGCAGTCACCTTCTCGCAAAAGCCCTACCTACCCAGAATACACAAACCCTGTCTGGGACAGTGCGAACACCGCCCTCGACAGGAAACCCTTTGTCCAAGCGCTCCTCGCTGGAAGGACTCCCAGCAGCAGGAGGTCAGACTCGTGTCTGTGGTGGCAGCATCCATTTTGTGAAGCTGAGGCTTTAGTTAACTTTAACCGGGGTTCACAGTTACGTACATGTCGTGTCCCTCTAGAAGGGCGGAATGCTAACCTCGTCGCCAGAGTTGGTGAGAGGGCAGCATCCCGATTCGTATGACACCTTACTCGACATGCCTTGATAACGCGACACCGGAGTTACCGATATGGTACGCGTTATCATGGAACAGCCATTGGGTCTTGATTCCGCAAGCTGCAACCGGCTCGGCTCGGGCCTGAACGTAGCTCACACGAGCCCACGCACTCTGCCTTCAGGATAGTTAAGGCCTGCCATAGGAGTGACTGATAGGAACTCGGGTGTCCATTGTATGGTTAGATATAGAACTACTATACCTAAAGCGAAGGGTGATTACACGACTTCGCCCCAGCTGTCGTGCAGCCAGTTGTGTCAAATTTAGGAGGCCAGCCAGGGGTGGCATAATACATGCTGCAGCCCCTGGCGGCCCTGGGTACACCTATGCCCTGAGTTACAGGGTCTGATAAGGTGGCCGAGTACCAATTGGTAAATGCACCTAGGGTACATCTCGTAATTTAGAAAGAGAACAGCCAGGCTGTGGGTCTGATTGGCAGGCCCACAGCCAGAGAAAGTCGTAAACCAGTGAAACAAAAGCGAAAAATCTGGGTGATCATAGGATTGCAGACCCTACTCTCCTACAGTGGCCAGGTGAGAGACCTCAATGTGCTGATCATAATATTCCAGATGCCTTAACCCTTTCGCTGCGGCGCCTATTCCGCCGCAGCGCTAACGGGGCGGGGCGGCCGCATGCTGGTGACAGAACCGCTCCTTCACCAGCCGCGGTTGAGCTGTGCTCGTGACGGAGCGATTCCGTCATGGCCCCGCCCGCCTAATAGAACGCGCCGCGCAGGCGCGGCGGCCGGGCCATGACGGAACTGCTCCGTCATCAGCACAGCCCAACCGTAGCTGATGACGGAGCGGTTCCGTCATCTTCATCAGGGGAGGGGTTAATCACGTTGGGTCTTTTCGTCGCAGCTGCTGCTTCCTAAACCGGCTGTTCTCGATGACCAGATAGTGCTCTGCCCTTTTAAGACACTTTCTGAAATACGATTCTAACATATATCGCATTCTCCTTTCTTACCTTCAAGCAGACCTTTGAGTTACGATTTGTTCCTGGCTCTGCTTTGTGCTCACAACGATGGCAACGAGGGCCAGGCATAGCATACCCGAGCGGGTGTTCCCCTCACGAGGATGGCAACCAGGGACAAGCATAGAATACCATAGTAGAGGATCCCCTAGAATACCAGAATTGGTGTTCCCCTCACTCACAAAGATGGAACCCAGGGTCAGACACAGAACACCAGAGAGGGGTGTTCCCATCACAAAGATGGCAACCTGATCCAAGAATAGCTCACCCGAGCGGGTGCTCCCCTCACAAGAATGGCAAACAGGGCTAAGCATAGCTCACCCGAGCGGGTGTTCCCCTACCAAGGATGCAACCAGGACTTAGCATAGAATACCAGAGCGAGTGTCCCCCACACATGGATGGCAACCAGGGCTAATCATAGAATACCAGAGTGGGTGTTCCCTTCACAAAGATGGCAACCAGGGCCAAGCATAGCATACCAGAGCGAGTGTTCCCCTCGCAAGGATAGCAACCAGGGACAAGCATAGAATACCAGAGTAGATGGCACCCTATAATACCAGAGGTGGTGTTCCCCTCACAAAGATGGCACCCAGGGTCAGACACAGAATACCAGAGCAGGTGTTCCCCTCACAAACATGGCAACCAGGTCCAAGCAAAACCTGCCAGAGTGGGTGTTTCTGTCACAAGATGGCAACCAGAGAAAACCATAAAATACCAGAGTAGATGTTCCCTGCACATAGATGGCACCTAGGGTCAGACACAGAATACCAGAGTAGATTTTCCCCACACAAGGATGGCAACCAGGGCCAAGCATAGCTTACCCGAGCAGGTGTTCCCCTCACAAGAATGGCAACCTGGTCCAAGCATAGAATACCAGAGTGGGTGTTCCCCTCACAAGGATGGAAACCAGGGCCAAGCATAGAATACCAGAGCGGGTGTTCTCCTACCAAGAATGGCAACCAGGACTTAGCATAGAATACCAGAGCGAGTATTCCCCTCACATGGATGGCAACCAGGGCTAAGCATAGAACCACCAGAGTGAGTGTTCCCCTCCCACGGATGCCAACCAGGGCCAAGCATAGAATAGCAGATTGGGTGTTCCCCTCACAAACATGGCAACCAGGTCCAAGCAAAACCTACCAGAGCGGGTGTTCCCCTCACAAGGATGGCAACCAGAGAAAACCATAAAATACCAGAGTAGATGTTCCCTGCACACATATGGCACCTAGGGTCAGACACAGAATACCAGAGTAGATTTTCCCCACACAAAGATGGCAACCTGGTCCAAGCGTAAAATACCAGAGTGAGTGTTCCCCTCACAAGGATGGCAACCAGGGCCAAGCATAGATTACCCGAGCAGGTGTTCCCCTCACAAGAATGGCAACAAGGGACAAGCATAGAATACTAGAGTGGATGTTCTTCACACATAGATGGCACCCAGGGTCAGACACAGAATCCCAGAGTGGATTTTCCCTTCACAAAGATGGCAACCTGGTCCAAGCATAGAATACCAGAGTGGGTGTTCCCCTCACAAGGATGGAAACCAGGGCCAAGCATAGAGTACCAGAGCGGGTGTTCCCCTACCAAGGATGGCAACCAGGACTTAGCCTAAATACCAGAGCGAGTGTTCCCCTCGCAAGGATAGCAACCAGGGACAAGCATAGAATACTAGAGTAGATGGCCCCCTATAATACCAGAGGTGGTGTTCACCTCACAAAGATGGCACCCAGGGTCAGACACAGAATATCAGAGCAGGTGTTCCCCTCATAAACATGGCAACCAGGCCAAGCAAAACATACCAGAGCGGGTGTTCCCCTCACAAGGATGGCAACCAGGGACAACCATAAAATATCATAGTAGATGTTTCCTGCACATAGATGGCACCTAGGGTCAGACACAGAATACCAGAGTAGATTTTCCCCACACAAAGATGGCAACCTGGTCCAAGCATAGAATACCAGAGTGGGTGTTCCCCTCACAAGGATGGAAACCAGGGCCAAGCATAGAGTACAAGAGCGGGTGTTCCCCTACCAAGGATGGCAACCAGGACTTAGCCTAGAATACCAGAGCGAGTGTTCCCCTCACATGGATAGCAAACAGGGCTAAGCATAGAACCACCAGAGCGAGCGTTCCCCTCCCACGGATGCCAACCAGGGCCAAGCATAGAATACCAGAGTGGGTGTTCCCCTCACAAAGATGGCAACCAGGACTTAGCCTAGAATACCAGAGCGAGTGTTCCACTCACAGGATGGCAACCAGGGACAAGCATAGAATACCAGAGTAGATGATCCCATAGAGTACCAGAGCGGGTGTTCCCCTCACAAGGATAGCAACCAGGGCTAAGCATAGAATACCAGAGTGGCTGTTCCCCTACCATGGATGGCAACCAGGGCTAAGCATAGAACCACCAGAGCGAGCGTTCCCCTCCCACGGATGCCAACCAGGGCCAAGCATAGAATACCAGAGTGGGTGTTCCCCTCACAAAGATGGCAGCCAGGGCCAAGCATAGCATACCAGAGCGGGTGTTCCCCTCACAGGATGGCAGCCAGGGACAAGCATAGAATACCAGAGTAGATGATCCCATAGAATACCTGAGCGGGTGTTCCCCTCACAAGGATGGCAACCAGGGCTAAGCATAGAATACCAGAGCGAGTGTTCCCCTCACAAGGATGACAACCAGGGCTAAGCATAGAATACCAGAGAGGGTGTTCTCCTCACAAAGATGGCAACGTGGTCGGTAGTATAGAATACCAGAGTGGGTATTCCCCTCGCAAGGATAGCAACCAGGGACAAGCATAGAATACCAGAGTAGATGGCCCCCTATAATACCAGAGGTGGTGTTCACCTCACAAAGATGGCACCCAGGGTCAGACACAGAATATCAGAGCAGGTGTTCCCCTCATAAACATGGCAACCAGGCCAAGCAAAACATACCAGAGCGGGTGTTCCCCTCACAAGGATGGCAACCAGGGACAACCATAAAATATCATAGTAGATGTTTCCTGCACATAGATGGCACCTAGGGCCAGACACAGAATACCAGAGTAGATTTTCCCCACACAAAGATGGCAACCTGGTCCAAGCATAGAATACCAGAGTGGGTGTTCCCCTCACAAGGATGGCAACCAGGGCCAAGCATAGCTTACCCGAGCGGGTGTTCCCCTCACAAGAATGGCAACCAGGGACAAGCATAGAATACTAGAGTGGATATTCCCCCTTACATAGATGGCACCCAGGGTCAGGCACAGAATACCAGAGTGGATTTTCCCCTCACAAAGATGGCAACCTGGTCCAAGCATAGAATATCAGAGTGGGTCTTCCCCTCACACGGATGGCAACCAGGGACAAGCATAGAATACTAGAGTGGGTGTTCCCCGCACATAGATGGCACCCAGGGTCAGACACAGAATACCAGAGTGGATTTTCCCCTCAACAAGATGGCAACCTGGTCCAAGCATAGAATACTAAAGCGGGTGTTACCCTCACAAAGATGGCACACGGGGTCAGACACAGAATCCCAGAGGGGATGTTCCCATCACAAAGATGGCAACCAGAGCCAAGCATGGCATACCCGAGCGGGTGTTCCCCTCACAAGGATAGCAACCAGGGACAAGCATAGAATACCAAATTAGATGAGGCCCTTGAATACCAGAATTGGTGTTCCCCTCACAAAGATGGCAACCAGGGCTAAGCATAGAATACCAGAGCGAGTGTTCTCCTCACAAGGATGGCAACCAGGGCTAATCATAGAACCACCAGAGCGAGTGTTCCCCTCCCACGGATAGCAACCAGGGCCAAGCATGGCATACACAAGCGGGTGTTCTTCTCACAAGGATGGCAACCAGGAACAAGCATGGAATACCAGAGTAAATGATCCCCTTGAATACCAGGATTGGTGTTCCCCCCACAAAGATGGCAACCAGGGCTACACATAGAATACCAGAGCGAGTGTTCTCCTCACAAGGATGGCAACAAGGGCCAAGAATAGAATACAAGAGCTAGTGTTCCCCTCACAAAGACGGAAACCGGGGCCAAGCACAGAATACCAGAGTGGATGTTCGCTTAGAAAACCAGAGCAGGTGTTCCCATCACAAAGATGGCAACCAGAGCCCAGCATAGAATACTGTTCCCCTCACAAAGATGGAAACCGGCGCAAAGCATAGAAAACCACGCTCTGTCCCCTAATCACTCAACCTTTTAACAAATCGTTAGTCACTGCCACCTTTCCTGATGCCTGGAAGCACGCTTTCGTGACCCCCCTTCTGAAGAAAGCGGGATCTGACATTCTCAATCCAGAGAACTATAGACCCATTTCCCAGCTCCCTTACCTCTCTAAATCCCTGGAGAAACTGGTCAATGTATAGCTGACTAGGTACTTAGAAAACAACTCCCTTCTGGATCCCTCCCAGACTGGTTTTAGAGCCAATAACAGCACCGAGGCAACGTTGCTGGCAGTGTCGGACAGTATCAGATCCTCCACCGATCAAGGTGGACCGGTGGCACTGATACTGCTTGACCTGTCAGCGGCGTTTGACACGGTATCCCACAACTGTCTGCTGAACACACTCCGGAGCAAGGGAGTCCAATATACAGCATTGAACTGGATACACTGCTTTCTGAGTAATCGCACCCAGGCAGTTCATATGGGTCAGTTCCACTCAAGGCCCAACCCCATCAGCTGCGGGGTCCCCCAGGGCGCCTCACTGAGCCCCACCCTTTTCAATGTCTATATTTCATCTCTTGAGGACATTGGAAGGAAGTGGGGCATTGGCATCTGCTCTTACGCGGATGATACGCAGCTGATGGTGGCTATGGACGAAGGGCCTGAGATAACCAAAACCAGGCTACATGACTGCCTTTCCGAAATGGCCCAATGGATGCACAACATAAAGTTGAATGCAGGCAAATCGGAGATTAATCTGTTCGGTGGAGCCAAACGCGTGTGGGACGCCACATGGTGGCCACCTTCTTTGGAACTGGCCCCCACTCCTAAGCAACATGCCAGGAACTTGGGAATCATCATGGATGATGCCCTATCCATGAAGGATCACATCCGATCCCTTTGTGGCAAAGGCTTTGCCATACTAAAACTTCTTGCCAGGATATTTCCCTGAATACCCCTGGACTGTAGACACTCAGTCACACAAGCCCTACTGGTCAGTCGCCTCGACTATGGCAATGCACTATTTGAAGGGATGAACAAAGTTATTTTCCTGCCTACAGATTTTGCAAAACGTGGCGGCCAAACTCATTTGCAATAAAGGCAAACGAGACTCGGCATCGGAGTGCTTAAAGAAACTCCATTGGCTCCCGATGCGCCAGAGGGCTGCCTTCAAACTGCTTAGCCATGCCCACAGGGCGTTACATAAAACTGGCCCCACAATTCTTCAAGGGAAGATCGATTTTTATGTTCCCAATAGGAACCTTCGTTCATGTCAATCAGCTCTGGCCAAAACCAAACGCATCTACAAAGTCAGGACAGGCAGTCGTTCCTTTTCTTACCTTGCAGCAAAAAGGTGGAATGACCTGCCTACTGACCTGAGACATACCACAAATTACCTTCAGTTTCGAAAAAAACTGAAAACACACCTCTTCCCTAAATTGTAATCTATGAGCATACGCCATCAGTAGTCCTTTCTGGTATATAGCGCCGTGATATCCCTTGGGATGAGTGTTGCACTCTATAAATACCGCAAATAAATAAAAGCATAGAAAACCAGAATGGGTGTTACCCTCATAAAAATGGCACCCAGGGTCAGACAGAATACCAGAGTGGAAGTTTCCCTCACAAGAATGACAACCAGGGCCAAGCATAGAATACCAGAATGGGTGTACCCTTCACAAGGACGGCCCCCAGAGCAAGCATAGAATACCAGAGCGGGTATTCCCCTCACAAAGATGGCATTCAGGGTCAGACACAGCATACCAGAGTGGATGTTACCCTCACAAGGATGACAACCAGGGCAAAGCATGGAATACCAAAGTGGATGTCCCCTTCAGAAAGATGACAACCAGACCCAATTATAGAATACCAGAGGGGGTGTTCTCCTCACAAGGATATGATGTAGCCTAATCGCTAGGGCGGTTACCTGAAATCTGGAGACCTGTGTTGAGTCTCACTATTGACGCTTAACATCCTTCGATTCTGGGCAATTCACTTAATCTCCCCTTGCCTAACAAAAATTAATGTGTCCTCATGTAACGCAACTGGTGGTCATATAAAGCGCTCTGATAACTGATTTTGGGTCAAGTTCATGCTATATAAATCCCCTCACAAGAATGGCAACAGGCCAAGCATAGAATACCAGAGCGGGTGATCCCCTCACAAGAATGGCAACCAGGCCAAGCAGAGAATACCAGAGTGGGTGTTCCCCTCACAAGGATGGCAACCAGGGACAAGCATAGAATACCAGAGCAGGTATTCCACTCAGAAGGATGGGACTTGTTGGAAAGAGAGGACAAAACAAACATTGCACAGCACGAAGACTCATACTGATGCTGCCATCTCTGTACGACAACCAGGAACTCAGGAAATTGTAGCTATTATGAAAATTCTGAATTGGCTGTATTTAGGCTGCAAAATCGGAGAAACGAAGTTCAGTGGAAGTGACTGCACCAAATAATGGGTCAGATCAGGGCACAAGTCCGGGGTACACGCAGTTACACAGCGTCCACCCACCCTTTTCACAGGGTGGATGCCGTCCCCTCTGCCAAGAAGCTGGGCCCCACAGAAATATGATGAACTTGTCCCGGTGTAATTTTCAGACACCGGCACACATTCAACAGCGCAGCGAGGGGGCTTTTTTTCACCTCGAGCTGGGCCGAAGTTAATGGGCTCTCAGACCTCCTTTTGTTTGAATATCCTGACTGGAGGCGCCCTGGAACCTCACGCTTATATGTAAATGCCATGAAGGGGGAAACAAAGGCACAAAGCTTGTTATCTCTTCACAGGTAAAAGAGAGGCAGCTCTTTAGTCCTTGTATATAATAGGCGCATGCACTGTAAGAATATCAGGTGTGCTGGTCTGTCCCAGTATTTACACAAAAAACAATTTCAATAGCACTATTTTATTTCTTTTATAGCGCTATGCAACCCAATGCAGAGTGTCGAGCTCTTTATGTAACATACACATTAGACATTGACAGTAAATCATGTACATGTGTAAATCAATGTACAGTGAGGGTTACAAGGTTTAGGAGTCACATGTCCTTCATACCTCACTATGGTCTTTGAGAAGGATTACAGTTTATGAACTGCAGGTAACAAAAGGATCTCTGTGTTAAAAGCAGCAACCCACTTTACTACCTACATAAAATAAAAATCTGTCATCTGCTTGTTAGATGTTGTGCTTTGTCGGCAACACATTTACCTTCTCTACTACTTAGTTTCAAATCTGGGACTTTCAAAACAGAGATCTCCCCAGGAAGTGCATTAACCACCAGAGATATCTCACCATTATTACTATTCCCTGAGATTTACTGTACACCTTCACAGCAGATGCCTTAATCCAATCAAATGTTTTAAAATGTAGACTTTGCAACCAATTAGGCATAACAGATCTACAACCATGTTTCTCCTTGTTGCCAATTTCTTTGTGGCAGTGTTAAAAAAATAAAATGTATTCGTGGAGGCCCAAATTTTGCGTTGGGATTGTGCCATTTTTTTGGCACAACCCCAACGCCAATTCGAATTTGTTAAATCTCATTATATGCTTAAATGTACACATGATGTACCTGATAAACAGATGTGTTGGGTCCTAATATCTGACGTCACTTCTTGTGATGTCACTTCCTGTGATGTCACATGCAATGTCACGCATCGAAACCTCATGCGCTGTGATGGCATGTGTCATGATTTCACTTGCATACTGCCTAACCTGGTTAGTCTCACCACTTCTTTTTTAGGTCGAAGGCCTAAAAGGCTGCGCTTGCGCAGTCTTAGGCCGGAGATTTAATGAGTCTGAGTAGCGCCGAAGGTCCCTCCTCCGTGCCCCATCTCTCCTTCATTGGCTGGCTTCCTAAACGGAGGCCAGCCATTGGAGGAGAGATCAGTCACTCCAATGTAGCCCCGTCCTTTTCGGATTTGGGGGCGTCATTTTTGATGTTCTTTAGACAGTGACGTTGTCCGTCACTCAGAACATCTAAACCACGCCCCCAATTCCGAAAAATTCCCGGAGCGCCGGCCGCCATTAAGCTGTTTGTTGTACATGAGGTAGGTCGCATGCTCCCGCTGTCCTCGTTCCCGCCCCGAATCCGAAAGTCGTTGTGGCCGCCGTTTTGTTTTTGCAGTTTTATTCTTCTTTCCATGTTTTGTTTTTGCCGTTTATTTTTCCCGTCCCCCGAGGCTCTCCCGTCCCCCGAGGCTCTCCCGTCCCCCGAGGCTCTCCCGTCCCCCGAGGCTCTCCCGTCCCCCGTGCCTCGTCCCCCAAGGCTCTCCCGTCCCCCGAGGCTCTCTCCCCCCCCCCCGAGTCTCCCCCCCCGCGAGTCTCTCCCCCCCCCCCCGCGAGTCTCTCCCCCCCCCCCCGCGAGTCTCTCCCGTCCCGTACCCCCCCCGCGATTCTCTCCCATCCCGATTCTCAGTTATCTATTTCTGCTGTTTTCCCGCCTCCTTGCTCGGCTTTATGCAGTTTATTGCCTTCCTCCGGCTCCGCTTCCCACTCCTGCTTTCGCCCCCTCTCTCACTGCTAGGCTGTCTGTTTCCTTCGGTCTCTATTTTATCGTGCAATTTTCCCCAGACTGCCGCCCCCTCACTGCTCACCTCATGTGTTAATTATAGACTAGTGTAAAACTCATCCCAGAATCCTCCACTCCCGCCGGACCCCCACCCCCGTCACATCTATCTCGTTTCTTGGCAATAGGCATATCACTCTGTGTTCATTATAGAAGCCGCCGCCTACTAGGTGCTTTGTGGCCGCCATTGCTGCCTAGCCTGCGCCGAGTACGGTGATGCTGCCGCTTTCCACCCACTCTAGAGCCCTTCCTCAGCTCTGACGCGGACACGGGCAGTCAGGTAAGCTTTTTCCTTTCTTTTCAAATGTATTTTTTGTGGGTGGTGGTGTCCTGCGCCTAGCTCGCACAAGTATGTATCCCTAGAGGCGGAGGCGCTACTCTTTCCCCTGTTACTTGTTTACTCTCCCTCCACCTTTCCTCCTGAACTCCCGTCCTCCGCCGTGTCCTCCTCTCTCGGACTCCCCCCTCCCCCCTATTTCTGCTGTTTTCCCGCCTCCTTGCTCGGCTTTATGCAGTTTATTGCCTTCCTCCGGCTCCGCTTCACACTCCTGCTTTCGCCCCCTCTCTCACTGCTGGGCTGTCTGTTTCCTTCGGTCTCTATTTTATCGTGCAATTTTCCCCAGACTGCCGCCCCCTCACTGCTCACCTCGTGTGTTAATTATAGACTAGTGTAAAACTCATCCCAGAATCCTCCACTCCCGCCGGACCCCCACCCCCGTCACAAATATCTCGTTCCTTGGCAATAGGCATATCACTCTGTGTTCATTATAGAAGCCGCCGCCTACTAGGTGAGCTTCGTGGGCCGCACTTGTCTCTTAGAAATGTGAACTGGAGGCCAATATTTGAATGGGCGTCGATCCCGATTTGCCGTATTCTAGAAGTGATTAATTATAGAGAGGTGCGGGTGAGCGAGTGCTGATTGATCTTACGAATAAAGGGGCTCTCTGAGGTTTGTGCTATGGCTTCCTTTGATATGGAGACCAGCTCTCGCCCCATCACCAAAAGCGAAAGCTGCAGAAAGAAGCCAAGTATCGAATGGTCACAGTGACGCATCTCCCCTCCTCGACGACACAGGGTCCCGTTCATTTAGTTGGAAGTAAACAATCACATGGGCACGAAGTCTAATCGCTACCCTCACCACCAGACACTACCCATGAGAATCAAGGGACAGTTCTCCTTTCTCGTGTGAGCAGCGCTACTGCCCCTTTGGGCCCCTTCTAGGCGCACCGGAACCTGAGCAAAGCCTATAGAGTTTGGCGGTCAATTTCCGGGATTTTGGGCGCCGTCTTCCTCTTTCTCGGGCTTTAATTTTTCAACCACAGGACCACATACAATACGTGCAATTTTCCCCAGACTGCCGCCCCCTCACTGCTCACCTCGTGTGTTAATTATAGACTAGTGTAAAACTCATCCCAGAATCCTCCACTCCCGCCGGACCCCCACCCCCGTCACATCTATATCGTTCCTTGGCAATAGGCATATCACTCTGTGTTCATTATAGAAGCCGCCGCCTACTAGGTGAGCTTCGTGGGCCGCACTTGTCTCTTAGAAATGTGAACTGGAGGCCAATATTTGAATGGGCGTCGATCCCGATTTGCCGTATTCTAGAAGTGATTAATTATAGAGAGGTGCGGGTGAGCGAGTGCTGATCGATCTTACGAATAAAGGGGCTCTCTGAGGTTTGTGCTATGGCTTCCTTTGATATGGAGACCAGCTCTCGCCCCATCACCAAAAGCGAAAGCTGCAGAAAGAAGCCAAGTATCGAATGGTCACAGTGACGCATCTCCCCTCCTCGACGACACAGGGTCCCGTTCATTTAGTTGGAAGTAAACAATCACATGGGCACGAAGTCTAATCGCTACCCTCACCACCAGACACTACCCATGAGAATCAAGGGACAGTTCTCCTTTCTCGTGTGAGCAGCGCTACTGCCCCTTTGGGCCCCTTCTAGGCGCACCGGAACCTGAGCAAAGCCTATAGAGTTTGGCGGTCAATTTCCGGGATTTTGGGCGCCGTCTTACTCTTTCTCGGGCTTTAATTTTTCAACCACAGGACCACATACAATACTGCACAATTAAGTGAACATTTCTGCAAAATTCAAATTAACATTTTTGTGTGTCTCCATTCGAATGTTCATTGGCGCTTTGTAAACCAGCTATTGGCAATGTAAATGACAGTGCCATTTATTTCTGATTTAAAAAAAATAAAAAATCATGAGCAATGCCAATAGCTCTACCTTTAATAATGCCGAGACCATTGCATTGTAAATGCTTGTTTAAGGCTTGTGCCCTGGGTCAGATGTTACTAGCGAGGAGATCCAAGCCTGCCCAAAGGTGGGAATTGGACAATAGCTCCATTTCCAAATGTGCTGGCCTCTTTGGTCTCTGAAAGTGGCAAGTTTCAAGTTCACAAATGCAGCGGACATTCCACACATCCACGCCAGCTGAGCCTGACACAAAGGCAGCCAGATTGAGGTCTCACTCGCGCACAACTTTATCTCGCCCCTAGTGAGTGGGGCTGGACCCTGCCATTGAGAGGCATCTCTCATATGTGTGGAAGAGAGCACAGGGTGTCCAAGTGGGGAGCCCTCCAGCAGCCCCCTCTTGTGACTTGAGCAGCCGATCAGCACAAATCAAAATTTGCTATTCCTCCCTGGGAGGATATATTTTCTGAGCTATATCTTCAGTGCATGTATCAATTTTTGTTTTACTTTTACAATTCTATTGACCAATTTACAACATATCTTTGCTGTCGCTTTTAGTGATGCCATTGATGCCAGGGTTGTATGACATCACTTCCTGTGAGGGCATAACATGTGTGAGATATACTGGACAATTTGGGAGCTCTACAAGCACAATGAATCGGTGCCCGCGCCAAGGGCTATGAGAGGGCACCTTTAGCTGTCCCCCAGGCTTTCTGGGATTTTTTATTTCATCTTCAATGGTGCAGTTAGAAGATTTAAAGACAACTGGGCGCAGTGGTGCTGGAACAATTTTCAGAGAGGGAGTGAGGGGGTGCTGCCATCAATGTTACATCACTGAAGTCGAGGGCCTCACAAAAAGTACAATTTGGCAAATGAGCCATATCCATTCAGGAGGAGAGCAATGAGGGTGTAGGATGTAGCGCTTTTTAGAGCAAACTGTTAATATATTGCTAATCAGGGGCAACTGGTATAGGTAAGAGTGGTGGGGCAAGATGGGGGGTGGGTAGTCGAAATACGACGGGCTAGGGAAAATAAGTCATTAAACCATTACCTTGCGCTCGCCGCATTGGCGATGCGGTGAGCGCATGGCAAGTGTTTATTTATTTATTTTATTTTCCCTATCCCGTTGTCTGTCAACTTCCGCCCTCTCTCCGCCCCACCATTCTTACCTGTACCGGCCACACCTGTTACTAATGCTTGTTGTGCTAGAGCACTGTCATTTACAGACAGCACATTTTCTATCGAAAAGCCCACAAAATTTGCCAGAAAAGCAATTGTACTGCTAAACCTATATAGTGTACAAACAACGTGTGGAAATCTGGTTTTTAGCCATTTTTATAATTTGCGAATCACCAAGAAGTGCCTTGAAATGTTTTGATCTTACTAAAATCTTTGTTCCCATCACAATTCATTTGTGGTCTAGGTTCAATCCCAAACCCTTACCCTTCAACACAATGAGATGACAATGCTGTGTCATAATAGACAATTCATAGGAAAGAGTAACAAACAGGTTGTCATTCAATTACAGAACAAAATAACATTTGCACACACGGTTAGAGGTCAAAGTTGGGGTAGAATGTAGGTAAAGATTCTGCCGAAAGAGTAAATACAAAACCCAATCCCCTGAAAGGTGCTGGAGAGGCAGTAGGGGCACGCGGGGTTTGTCGTGGACCCAGCGGGTGCATGCAGGGTTTTAAAGCCGCAGTCTTACTGGCTGGTATTTCTCATCGCCAGACGAGTCGTGATCTGAGAAACAAGGCCTGTTGGTATCCTGGGGAGCATCAAGAGGGTCCTGTTCCTCAGTGCATGTCCAGCTAACACCACTGTCTTCAGGCAGAAAGGCGGGGCCTTCACACTCATTGTCCTGGGATTTGTTGAAGGATGTTGAGGTGTGTTTGACAGAGGGGCATGAAGTAATAAAATAATGGAGATCAAATTGAAGACAAAAACAGCAAACCACGAGACATGATCACAGTAAAGAAAGTTACACATGCACATCATACCCATTCTGCACATCAACAAAGATACAATCAAACAATATTAAAATATTTAACTGAACTCAGTTTATATGCATTACTTTACCTCCCTCTTTGATAATTGTTTATGTACCTATTTTAGTGTTTTTTTATCACAAGGTAAGCTTTCTCTGTGCTGCCATTTCAGAGCACTGTACAAACAATAGGGTGTAGTGGTGGTGGGTATAGTTGGGTAGGTTTGTGATCTGTGAGTTAGCATGGTAATATATTTGCTAGACTACGATCCTTAAAAAGTTGGATATTGGTTATACAGATGCAGAGGACAGTAGTCATTAGTAGAGCTAGTGCGGTGGGGACCTTAAGACAGTAAGTGGGCACGGAGACTGAGTGCGACTGGCATCTTTCGAACGGGCATTATTCGTTGCTATGCCTGAGGATCTTGGCTTTCCACTGATGAGATCTGAACAATTAAGTTTTAATTTCTGAACAGTAGATGGCTTGACTATACCTTCATGGTTGGGGACCGTGTCCCAAAGCCCTGGGTGATGATCTACTGCTTTATTTGAGCTTTTTGAATTTTGGTTGGCAGATGGCTGGTGCATTTGCTGACCAGAGGCTCGAGATTGTTTTTTACATTGTGAACAGAATGTAGGGTTTATATCTGGGGTTCCAAAGTTGGTGAGTGACGTGCTCTTAAGAAGGATATGTAGTGATCCTGTTTCTACTGTTTGTAGGTCAGTCTAGCTGCCTGGTTTTGTTTAAGGTATAGTTTGTCAATGAGTTTCCTAGGTAGGCCCGTGCAGGCTACATTGCAACAGATGCACCATGACAAGTGATTGGATCAGTATTGTTGTGTTATGAGGAGTTGAAGAACCTTGCGGAACTGTGACTTTTGAAATTTGGTTCATTTTACAACATTTGGGGGATGCATGATATGCCTGAATCAAGAATTACTTCTAGGTTCTTCACATGGCAGCTGGATTTGACAGTTGTTCCAGGGCTGAAGGCCAAGCAAATTGGCTAAATGAGCTATCAGTTTCATTGAGCTAAAAAATTCAATTAAAACGGTATTAAAACACATGAAACTTCTTCTCTACTGTTGATACTGGTCAGATAGTTTGCAGTGTTTGATTTGTTCTCAACTTAATTTTTCAACAGAACGTAGAATGTGCATTTTTAGCTGGTGGTGTGCATCAGCTAAGCGCCCTTGTGGCATATAATTATGATGAGAAGTAGCATTGATAAAGATACTCCCTGAATCATACGGGCGTGACTCTCATGCCGGTGGACTTGATGTACCATATTCCAAAATAAATGGTTCAGAAGGGTCAGCGTAGCCTGAGGCCTTTCCTATAGGGCAGTGGTGTTGAATGTAGCTTTAGGGCTGGATCCAAGCAAGATTTTCACAATGTTCATTTAATATGGAAAGGATTTCCATTGTATTCATCTTACTTAAATTGATTTTATTATCCCAGTGTCAACCATAACTGTTACTATCCCTCTCGTGGGTCTGAATCCTGAGTGGTGGGATTTTAGTATCATGAGAAAATTTCAAATGTAAATCCTTGGACACCATAGCTTAGAAAAACAACAGAAACATAACGATCCTGATTTTCATACCATTGGAAAAATAATGGCTTTCTTAGTTTCCATTTTTTTGACATTCCTCCTTTTCAAATAGTGAAATGATTTAGGTCCAAATTGGCAAAGACGTCAAGATTAGGAGTAGAGTTTCTAGCGCCATCTTGAACCGATAGAGTACTCTGATCTTGGCCGGGGATCTGTTGATGACGTCCATGATATTAAGAGTGAGGGTTTTGAAAAAAATCCTTGCTACATCAAGCTTGCCAAATCTCCACTGGTAAGTTTGAGGCTTAGATTTGATCTGACCATTATAGTCACAGCCTCTCCCCCACACACACACACATACATACATACATACTTTCCAAATCCAATCCCATTGTCAGCCATCAAGTGGCTCTTCTAGAACTATGATCAACTCACGTTTTCATCTCGTGTAGAGTTTCCTGACTGGCCCTTTGTAAAGGGCATTCAATGCTGTTCTGGGTGGGTGGGTTATTAACTCTTTTGCTGCCTATTGATGGACATACACATCATGAAATGGTGCCCAAAGGACGCCCTTGTGATGCCTATACAAGTCCCTGGTGGCCATTGTATAGTGATTTGTTTTTGTCCCACTAATGACCAGGAGGTGGCAGAAGGAGTTTGCAGGTAAGTGATCCTTTCTGAGCACAGGCAACTTTAGAATGAGGCAACCCCTTGCACTCTTCTGGGCTGCTTCATTCAGAGGTGTGTGATGTCACTGGTGATGTCACACACATATCTGATGGGCCTGGGGAAGGATTCCCTCGTCCCTCCCAGGTCCATCCATGGATCTAGCTGATAGGCGGGCTATGGAAGGGCCTAGGCCAGCCATTACTGCTCACAGCTCTTCCTTAGCAAATTCCCAAACGACTTGAGATGCTTTTTTAATTTTTTGGGAGAAGGTAAGGGGTGGGTGAGTGGAAGGGAGCTCTGCTCTTCCTAGCCTCCCTTCCGCCATTCCTCCCAAACCACCACCAGAAGAAACAAAGCAGGAGGTGAGAACTTCTAGGGGGTGGATGGTTCCTCCCCTTCCAATCCCCGCTGATTCCGTTTCTGGCAGCTCTCTCTTTGCTTCAAGAAAATCTCCTCCTCCCACAATTAGTAAACACTGTACTGAGGGGCTTTGCTTTAAAGGCATCACACAGACCTAATGTTCAGGCATAGCGTGAATACTATAACGATGCAGCAGAAATTGCCCCACTCTGAGATGAGGATAAGAATTTCTGTATCAAACAAATGCTTAATATACATAAAAGATGGACAAAAGGAAAATGTTAATGCAATCAATAGAACGCGTGATTTATTACGTATGTAGTTAATTTATAAACAAAAGTGCAGCTAGAAATCTTGAGATGTTTTGAAATGAGACACTAGGACATAGGGACATGATATGTGTTGTTCTCCATTACACAAGGAAATGTTGATAATTCATCCCCAGTTGAGAATGCTCAGATTGAAAATGAATGTATTATAGCATTGTTCTCATGGGATGATAGGGCAGTCACAGAGAGAGCAGCACTGCAAGGCTGTGGCATGATGAGAGGGTGCAGGTCATACAGCTCAAACAGATATCCTAAATGATTAGAAATTATTTACTTGATTTCCGAGTTAAGTCACAGATCCTGCTCTGGGCCTTGTTAGGAGGAGTTTATGGAAGATGGCATTGAAGCCCTGACGGATGTCTTTCCACCACTCTCCCTAATCTAAAGAGCAGCAGCCTTTGCGCATCAGTCATTCTGCCTCCCTCCAAACACCTCAAGCTAAATGAATGGCCTTGAACAACTGCTCTACTCACAATGAACACTAGGGGGGGCAATTGGACTGTGGTGGACGGTCCCCTATCCAAAAGGGGGCGTGGGTTTGGGGGCGCAGCCCATTGCTTCTAGTACAGTAGTTTTTACTGTCTGCCCTGTTTAGAGTTCCCCGACTGCCTGGTGCTATGAGGGAGCCGCAACCGTGTGAGATCCCTTAACAGCGCTGTAGGGTTACTGAGCAGCCCGAAAACGCCACCTCAGCAAACATCTTTGTATGTCAAGGTGAGAGTTTCTTTTCTTGCAGGGATAGTTTTTCGTGCACATGGAAGCCATTCTACATTTAACACAAAAAGATGATGGACAGAATGTTGAACATTGTCAACATTCACTCCAGTCACAGATCTGGGTTTAATCCATCACTATTTTGCTTGCCACGCCATTCCAGTTTAGATCCAGCCATATGCAAATCAGTCTTCACACTACTCCCCATGGGAACAGTCCAGTCCGAACTGCCAGGCTAGGTCCTCCCTAGACAGGAAAACAAACATCCTGGGACCGGTTTCGGGGTATCACTCCTCATCCGCCAGGCTAGCTTGAAACCGGTGGTGTAGCGAGTACAGGACCCACGTCTGGGTATACCCTTTCCACTTAGGGCTAAAATCCACCTCAAAAAGATGATGAATGAATGCTGAACATTGTCAAACATCACCCCCAGTCACAGATCCATGTTTAATCCATCATTACATTGCTTGCAGCGCCATTCCAGTTTAGAACCAGCCTCATGCAAATCAGTCTTGACCCCGCTCCCCATGGGAACAGTCCAGCCCGAACTGCCAGGCCAGGTCCAGACAGCCATTCTACATTTACCCTGCTAGTGTCTGCCTTAAATAATATGACAGAAATAGGCAGGCAGGGAAAATTAGTAGCAATCTTCTCACCCTATTTAGGGCGGGTGACCTTTGGCAGCACAATGTCAGAGGTTTATACTGGCGGAGTCTCCCCCTGTGTAAACAAAGTGTTTCCTGCCAAGCCTAAACAAAGTGGTAGAAACATGAGTCGGCCCAAAAGGCACAGCAGCAATTTAAGGGGGTGTTCCTCCTGTGTCAAACTTTAAATGCGGCACACTCCTGTCCATTTCAGTCTCCATGTACACACATTCAAGAACCCCACAAGAACTCTGTTGCTGTGTGGGCAAAACACGCTTACCCATTGTCATTAAATGTTAAGGCCCTTAACATGGCTTGTAAATAAGGCCCCCTTTCATGCTATGCTTAGCATGAAAGGGGTGGGCAGTGGTTGTTGCGGTTGGCATTCCACCGCAAATAACATTGTTTTTGACGCTGCCCCCTATTTACAAGGGCTGCGTAAATAGGAGGCAGCGCCAAAATTAAGACCAGGAAAAACCTGGTATTAACTTGTCAAAACGAGGAGAAATGCTTTATTTCTCCTCGTTTTTGCTTTTTCCATGTGTGCTGCACACACATGGAAAAAGCTAAACACCTTTGATTGTTTATGTGTAGGAAGGTGGCCCTTCCTGCACATAAACATTCCTTAAACAAGCATTGGCATAGACAATAGGTCTCGCTTTTGGGACCTTATAAGTATTTAGTTATGCAGCACAATATCCTTGGTGCAACAACGTTAACTGTTACTTGGTTAAACACTTATAAGGTCCCAAAGGCGAGACCTATTGGCTATGCCAATGTTTGTTTCCTTTTGGTGTGGGGTGAGGCAACACAGGCAATGGGAGGGGAAAGATCGGAAGCAACACAGACAACAAAAGGGTAGGAGGGAAGCAACATGGGGAAGGCCAACGCAACATGGGAAAGAAGAAAGAAAGAAAATAGTACCTCAATCACAGCGTGAGCAAAAGTTGGATACTAATCAAAATTAATTAATCAGATCTTGGTTCCTGCTCCAAATGAAAGAACAGGAAGGGAAATAAGCATACGCTGGCCAATCAGGAGGCAGCAGTTAACAGTGGCACTGAAGATACCAGGTGAGTGCGTGTCCACCAAAAGTATTACAAGATATGGACTGAATGAAGCAATTACAGGCTAATCATTATTCCTCTGCATAATACCAGGCGATGGCGAAAGGTGGAGGATGTGAGCACAGGGGTCTTTCAATGAGAGGTTGTGGGGGTATAATAGGACATATATACGTATGCAAATAGGATTTCTGATGTTGCACTTCTACTCATCACTTATCATTGGTTCCTTAAAAAATGTGCCACCGAATGGTAAGAAATTTGAGAGCTACAAACACCTTTTAGTAAACAAAATGTCTTACAAGTGGCAGCGCATGCACTCTCCGGCGAGAACTAAAAAGGACAGCGCAAAGCACCACTAGTTGCCTACAGTATTCGGCAGCAGTAACCCCAGTAGAGCGGCAGAGGAAAAGAAGTACTCAGTGTTCAAGTTATTCTGTAATTTATGCGAAAACAAAAAATCGTTTAGGAAAAAGAAGATTGGTGGGGAGGGTCTTCTACAGGGCAGATAGTACGCAATGCTGGATTGAAGGCGGAGGGGAATCACACGCGTGGCGCGAAAGTAAAAAAAAAAGAAGAGCTGACGAGGAAGGAGTGGGAGGAGGGGGTAGGTATGGGGAATCACCCCCGCAGTGCCAACAAGCTGACGAAAGCCAGATGGCAGCTGTGCACGCTGAAATGTCTCACTTGAGACAGCGCATGCGCTGGCTCAGGCGAGTCCTAAAAAATGACATTTTGTAACTTCCATGTGTGCTGCATTAAGCAGCACACATAGAAGTGACAAAATGGCAATTCAGGTTTGTTAATGTGCAGGAAGGGACACTTACCTAAACATAAACAATCCTCCCCTGTACGCAGACACCCTTGCACTATGGTTCAAGGGTGCCTGCACTGGTGCTACACTGCTGTAGCACCAGTACAGGGAGAAACTAAAGGCTGCACCATATCCTTTTAAATATGGTGCAGCAACGCGTTTCTGAAGTGGCAGAGTGAGACGTTAAGCCATGACACATGCACTCCCAATGAGTGTTGAAAATAAAAGACAAACGTAGTTGCCCTGGTGTGATCCATGAAAGTCATCCAATCAAAAACGATGGTAAAGAGGCGGTGATCTTGGAAGGAACAAACTCAAGAAGAGGAAGGAAAGTAACTGGCCCAAATCCTACTGTAAGTATATTGTATTGTAAACAATAGGTTGTGAGACCTAACCAGCACAACCACTGACACAACCACCAAGGCAACAATGGAAATGCAAAGGGTCAGCTCAGTCTGAAAGAAGTACAATTTGCTGAAAAAAAAGAGAGAAATGTCCTACATAATTTACTATCCCTTCTAGTCCTTCTTTTCTCACTTATCTCTTCTGCTCCACATTGCACTTTGCAGAAGTCTGATGGCGGCATAATCTGTTACACAGAAACAAATGTGACATAACGTTGTTTTTTCCCTCACTCACCCTATGATTCCTGCCTTTGTTCTTCCCCTTCCCTACAGCTTCGCTTTGTCCTTTCAAGGCGAAAAGTGGCAGAAAATTCTATCCAAAGAAACAAGATTACATGTCAGGATAACGACACTAAGAGGTCCAGAGCACACAAACAGAAGGCAATACAGCACAAACCGATACAGGGAACTTTTACAAAACACACAACTACACCACAGTTCAAGAGTACACAAACAGAACCTACTACAGCACCAACAAGACCAAGACACAAGGACAAAACACACTACCACACAGTGGCGGCTGGTGACATTTGAAAGTAGTGGGGCGTAAAAGTTCAGTATGAGTGTCACCAATTTTGTATTGTGTCCACAGTTTGAACTGACCACTCTATTGTCCTCTGTACTGGTTGGAAATGCCTACAGTCAATAACAGCCACCCCTAACCATGTGATAGAATTCACTTTTCGATGCCCCACCCATCCCTAATTTCATATGTGAGTTAGCATCATATGACTAACTGATGAAGTGCGTATATATACACGTGTTTGCATTATTCCTGCTTGTTACCTGATTATTCAATTATATGTGTGACGATATTAGTTCCTTAGCTTAGCCTGTGTGCCTCCATTTTGTATATCTCTCTGAGCCTGCGAGTCGCACTCGCTCATCTGCCCCTCCCGTAGGAATAGAGAATTTCACTAAGGCAGCAGTTTTTGTTTCTCAGCTAACTGTGGCCGAAACTAACAAGTCTCTTTATCAGTAATGTTCTCATGCCCCAGAGACGCTGAAGCCTAGCTCTGTGGCCTTGAGCAAAGATAGCGATGTATCCCTTGCAGGTGCAGATGCCTACTGTGTGAGGACATTGTTCCTCTGTCTGGGTTTCAGTAATTTTCCAGAAGGGGCGAACCCTAATGAACTGTGTTGCATTATAATGTCCTGCTATGATGAAGAGAGTCAGTCCTCTCGACGCACTCTTTGGGGTGATGGTCGGACAGGGCCCTCTCATATGGGAGTTTGTGGCCTAATAAAATTCAGTTGTTTATTCTTCTCCACTGTCCGGCTGACTTCTTACAGAGTTACTATAGGTGAGTGCGGTAAGTCACTCGGGTGGATTTGAGCCACGCTTATCAGATGGCGCCCGAATAGGGACCCCGCGATAAAGATCTTTCTCACCCATAGGTGGGTAGCAGAAGACCGGGGACCCGCTGGTCGGCACGGTGGGCCCGGGTACCCATCTGATGCCGAGCTTGGTTCTCGCAGCGCTGCCCCACCCTGCTGATCGGGAGAGGTCCCGGTTCGGATCTTACGCCGGGGTCCAGAAGGCGGAACTCGGAGCTGACCGTGTTGGTCCTGGCAGCCGGAGGTGGAGAACGGTAGAGGTCGGTACCGCCTATGGAAGGTGAGTGGTCCACCTGTGATTGTTTAAGGAACTGGAGTGTTCCGGGAGACTAGGGTGTCTCCAGTGGTTTGAGGAGCCGGTGTGCTCCTGGGGCTAGTGTGCTCCGGGGAACTCAGAGTGCGAGCAGGCGCTCTGACAGACTTGACGAGGTTGGGAGAATATTTGGATATATTGTTTGTAGTAATCCGACCGGGTGGTACTGTGTTGAAGGCGTGGCTCATTACGGGTGGACTCCGGAACTTACCCTGAACTCCTAGAGTGGTGGTTCAGTGGAGGTGAGTCCTGGGTCTCCCGTGGTAAAGTGCTCAGCGATCCGTAGTGCCGCACGGGGAGCGGATGTGTTCTCCATCCTCAGAACAGTTAGTGTACTGTTCGGTCTGCGGTAGGGTCCAGGTTCCCCAGGACTTGGTCGACGGGCCTTGTCCCATTTGGTAACACGTGTTTGGAAGAATTTTATATGTGTATGTGTGTGTGGTTCCCTAATGCATATTATGTGTGTGTAAATGAGCTCGAGCTAGCGATTCAAGGTAACGAAGTTGTGGAGAAGTGTTTTATTTTACACTAAAGTAGAGATGCCGTGTTTCAGTAAGTTACGATGTTTTGGATGTTGTTGTCGCGCCTCATATTCCAGGCTGGCTGAGAGCCAACCTGCACCCCCTGAGGGCACTCCAAGCTTTGATATGTATATCAAGCATGGATTGTCCCCGATTTTGTTTGGCACTTTATGGCACCGATATACAGCTGACAATGTGGATTTACCATGGCCCTTGACAGGTTCATTCGAGGCAGCTAAATTGGACTATTTGCAAGACAAATTGTTTGCTAGGCGTAGCCGTCAAAGCATGTTTGATTCTTTAAGAGTGTGGCAGAAGGAAGTCAGGGAACGTAAGTTGAGAGAAGAGAAAGCGGCTCTTAAAAAGTCCGCGCAGACGATGGCGCAGAAAGCAAGAGAACACACCAAGAATGAGAATGAGCAGCGTTTGGAGCGCGCAGATTGGCTTTGCAGGTTGAAAGAAAATAAAAGTTATGTAGTACGAGAGGACGAACAGGATGAGATGGAAGACATTTTGAGTACTCGACCCCCGCCTCCTTATGCCCCGCAATCATTGTATCCCTCTCTACCAGCTCCCGCCTCTACTAGCGGGGTTCCAGGTCCACTTGCAAGTGCCCCACACCAACATGGCGCAGCGATTTCTGCTTCCCCACCCCCGACGCCCCTCGTTTCCTTGCTCCCGGCGACTTCACCCGCTCCCTCCCAATTTTCTCTAGCACTCCCTACTGTTTCAGCTAGCACCACCCCTAGTCAGGAGATGTCAACGCCGAGTCGAGGCGCAGGTAGCGGACTGCTCTCACAGGTACGGAAGTTGCTTACGCGTTCTACGGTTGGTTTGGATGAGAAAAGTATAGTGGCCAACCAGGCATGCCAGTGGGCTAGGAATAACATTTACTCGTTTGAAGACATTTGGTCCACAATGAAAGATTTTGAGCCTTTGATGCAACAGCATGCTTTGTGGCATATGGCAAATGTATTAATATCGCTATGGGAGCAGGGGTATGGAGGTGTGGCTCCGGCGACTTTACGAGATATACAGAGCGGAGCCTATAGAACGAATACTGGGGTGAAGGAGGTGATGCGTAGTCTACGTGCTTTACTACAGTATAGGAATGAATTGCCCTCTGCAGGTGTGCCCCATTTTCCAGGTATACATCCAATGCGTGAGGTGCACCCTATCTTTCATCCCGAGATACCCGAGATGGTAGATCCGGTCACGAAGGCTGTCACCAGGAACAGGGTAGATGCACATTTCCAGGAGCAATGGGTGTATACACCATGGAAGAGAAGTGGGGTACTGGCTTTAAAGGCCCAGTTGCCAGATTCTAGAAAGAACCCGACTGCATATTATAAAGAGTTGACGGAAGCTGCGTCTTCCACTGTAATGACTTTAGCTGATGTTGAACTGTTTTTTGGGCTTCTGGTCCCAGTCGATGTATGGCGACAGGTGAAGGGTACAGATCATTCGGAAGAATTGGGTGGTACGTGGAAGGAGTTGCAGGATTGGGATAAGGAACGTAAGCCAGGGGAAAAGCCGAAAGCTGAGATTTTGGCGTTACCGGGGCGAATAATAAAGTATATGCACACTCTCATTCCCCCGAAGAAGGTAGATTGGGACAAGTTGACGGCTTGTAAGCAGAAAAAGGATGAGGCAGTCTCGGACTTTTTTACGAGATTTGAGGAGACGTTTATGGACTTTAGTGGGCAGGATGTGTCACAGGATGGAGGGTTGCGACTCTTTGTAAATAGGTTTGTCATGAACTTGTTGCCTGAGATCTCAGCAAGGTTGCAAGCGTCGGAGAGTACGTGGACGACGTCCTCTCCCTCTGGTATTCTCAGTATGGCTCAGTATTATGAGCACAGAGAGAATGAGAGTAAGGACAAGCAGGAAAAGAAGGCTAAAGACTTGAAGACAAGGGTTTTATTACAGCAAGTGTCAAGGGGTCGAGGGAGAGGCGCTGCACCGGGACGAGGAGGTGGTGGCTATGGCAGAGGCGAAAGCAGAGAAAGACTGGGACCGAATCAGTGCGCGAAATGTAAGCAAGAGGGGCATTGGTGGAGGGATAGCCCTCTGTTCCAGTCGAATGCCGGTTCAGGGCGAGGATGAGGAAGAGGTAGTGGTGACTCCGGGAGACAGAATGCGCGGTCAGATGGGGGCGGGAGGCCAGGAGGAAATTACTTTGACAATGGTGCGGACAGGCAACAGCTACAGAGGGGCGGTGGTCAGTATTATAATGATGACTACTCTGTGGACGATTTGACAGGGTTCTCCCATAACTAGGACAGCGTAGGACAGAGCGAGGGACCGGTGCCTGTGGAAGTTGATCAGAAGGGACCCTATGTCGAGGCAGACTTATTGGGGTCTCAGCAAAAATTTCTAGTGGATACGGGTGCAATGAAAAGTTCAGTGGCTCATTCTCGGGTCCCCGGGGCGGCTCTGTCTGGCAAGAACAATATCTCTGTGGGTTTTTTTTCAGGTACCCCGGTGATTAGCCCTATTTCCAAACCTCTTACACTAACGATTGGTCCTTTCACTGTTGATTCACCGTTTTTATTGACCTCAAATTGTGGAGAAAATTTACTGGGTTTAGACTTATTGAAAAGGTTGCACGCCACCATTTATTGTTCCCCGGACGGCGTGTACCTCACGCTAGGCCCGACTGTTGCTCGCCCACTACAATGTTTCTCTAAAGACGATCCACTACCACCTGAATTCGAAGGAATACCCGCCAGTTTGTGGGCTACTAATGATACAGATGTGGGTAAGATGGATATTGCCCCGGTAACAATAAAAGTTAAGGTGGGAGCGAAATTACCCAGGGTACCGCAGTATAGAATTCCAAGGGAAGGAGAAAAAGCCCTGTTACAGATAATACAAGATTTGATTCAGTCAGGAGTAGTGGAAGAGACGGACTCGAACATATGTAACAGCCCCATACTGCCGATCCTTAAAAAACGGTCGCCTGATGCTGCAGATAATACTCCTGATGTATATAGGTTTGTGATTGATTTGCGCCATGTGAATAGAGTAGTGGAGCCACAATACCCGGTGGTCTCGGACATCACTACGATATTGACAATGATTCCCCCATCTGCTAAGTATTTTTCCGTTCTGGATCTGAAGAATGCTTTCTTCAGTATCCCAGTACATGAAGACAGCCGTTATCTCTTCGGATTCTCATTGGCTGGCCGAAGCTTTAGGTTTAAGAGAATTCCCCAAGGTTACACAGAAAGTCCGAGCATATATAGTCAAGCACTGAAAGCACAATTGGACGAATTGGAACTTCCACCTGGCAACGTTATGTTGCAGTATGTGGATGATATCTTGATAGCATCAGATGAAGAGGGAGGTTGTCGAGATGCAACGTTAAAGTTACTGCATCATTTGGCCAAAAGGGGGCATAAGGTGTCCCTTCCAAAATTTCAATATTGTCGAACGGAGGTTACCTACCTAGGTCACCTCCTTTCGAAAGTGGGGAGGAGATTGACGCCAGAGCGCATAAAAGCGATAACTAACATGAAGGTACCTAACACGCAGCGAGAGGTGCGCGCATTCTTAGGCATAACATCGTATTGTCGCCAGTGGATACCCAATTATGCGTTACTAACAAAACCCCTATTGTATCTGACTACCAAAGAAGTGCGCGAACCCCTACCCTGGACCCCTGCATGTCAGGAAGCGTTTGAGTCACTACAAACTGCTTTATGTTCTGCACCCGTTCTGGGAACACCTGATTACCAGAAGCCTTTTGTGCTTTATGTACACGAGGCAGAAGGTTGCGCGTTGTCTGTCTTAACACAATGTTTCGGAGGGAAACAGAGACCCTGTGCCTACTTTTCTGCGATGCTTGACAATGTGGCAAGAGCGCTGCCGAGTTGTCTGAGAGCCACGGCGGCTGCTGCGGTCTCTATAAGACAATCGGCGGGGCTCGTATTGGGTTCAGACCTCACAGTAATGGTACCGCATGCTGTGGACATTTTACTAAACAGAACACAGACGCAGCATTTAACGAGTGCTCGTCTTACCGGCTATGAGATGACCCTCTTTGCACCCCATGTGACGATAAAAAGGTGTGCTACACTGAATCCTGCCACATTGTTACCTATCTCCACGGATGCAAAGGATGATGACATGCATGACTGTTTGTTTCGGACAGAGGAAGAGACAAAAGGGAGGGTGGATCTGACGGACAAGCCTTTAGACGAGCCGGATGGGGAGTTGTATGTGGATGGGTCTTGTTTCAAACTTGCAGATGGTACATCGACAGCAGCTAAGCATGGGCGAATTTTGCGGATCTCGCGTTCGCGAATTTTGCGGATTTGCGAACTCGCAATCCGCAAAATCCGCGAATTCTTGCGAATTTGCGGATTTTTTTTTTTTTTTGTGTTCGCAAGGATTTCTGCCAGTTCGCGAGGGTTTCGTACCAGTTCGCAATTGCGAACTTACATTTCGTCGCGCAACGGTCGCGAATTATGTTGTTTCTACGTCTGGTTCATCATCACAGGTTCCCAGCACCCTCTGTTTCACCACTGCAACCCTCTGTTACATCAATGCCACCCTCTGGTTCATCATTACTGTAGATTATGGGGGGGAAAAGCAAGCACACCATCCCTGCTTCAACTCAGATGAATTAATTTGGGGTTAGTTTATTAATGTGTCACTGTTTTAAAATTCCAGTCTGGCACCTGCTTCCTTATCTGTAATTTTGCTTTCTGTTGCAGTGCATTTTTTTTCCCCAGGACCTTCTTTGTGGCCTACTTGTAGCTATTGTATGAGCCTGCTGTGAGGGTCAGAGCAGGGTCATACAATTGTTGCAACTAGCAACTGAATTCTGGAGGGGCCCCAGTCAGGAAGCACTACCGGGAATTGTTACTAATGATGAGTTTGAACTCTTGCCCCTGCCGAGTGCTTTCACTTTTGAAAAACTCGTTTTTCTGCAATTTCGCGGGGTTCGCGGGGTGCGAACACGCGCAAGATCGGATTCGGAAGCCGCAAATTCGTGCGAATATGCAATTTGTTTTTTTTGCGGCGTGTTAGTTGGCAAGGTTTTGTGCGTTTTTGCGAGCCGCTCGTAGCGCAAGACGCGAAGTTACCCTCGCGGTCGTTCAAGGGCGCAGCCATCTTGTTTGCCTGACGTATTTCCGTTTCCGGGCGCGAAGTGTAATCTCGCAAAGTCCGCGGCTTGCCAGTACAGTCTCGCGCATGTTCGCAAGGAAAATCTCGCGCGAACTTACCCGCGCGGTCGTGAACGGGCGCGGCCATCTTGTTTCTCATTCATTGCTATGGTTCTGGGCATGGTCTTTGTATCCTCTGTCAATCTCTGCCATCCTTTGCTTGTTTGAAGTTTTTTTTTATCTATTTTACTTATTATCTATCCCTCTATTTTTCTAGCCCTATATTTTTGTGTTTACTGCTACTTTTGGTTAATTTTAAACTACTTTTGTAAACTCTTTTCTTTTCTTCTCTTCCCTATTCTATTTTCTTTATTCCTTTCCGCCCAGACCATGGTGAAGGGAGCCGGGAAGCATCCCGAGAAGGGGAAGGGTCCCGCACCCCGTGTCCGGCTCCCGTGCGGGCGTTTGAGGGGGGAGCTAGTGATGCCACGGGAGATCTTTACCCCGGAGGAGGTGGCCCAACTCATTTTTTATGTTCAGCGCCGCCTCCCCAGGACCATCATGGGAGGCGGCAAGATCAGTGCCGGGTACGGGGCCCGGGAGCGCCGGAAGCGGTGGGAGAAGGTGTGCCAGGCCATTTACCACCACTCTCGGGTCTGGCGCACCTACAACCAGGCCACCCACCGCTGGACGGATGTCCTGACCCGTGAGCGAGATCTGCTCGACCTCCTTGGCCTTGAGATCCCCGGGCTTGGTGAGTAGTAGTAGCTATGTCTTTACTACTATGTTTTCTCCTGCTGTGTTATTATATTGCAAATTTTTGTTTTTTACCAAGAGCAATAATGCTGCTCATTACATTGTAGGTACATTTTATTTCAAAATCTTCTGTGCATTTCAGGTACACTGCTCTCCTTCTCAGTAGTGTTGCTACTATGCTTATTTGTTTTAGATTTTGTGTTCATTTCATTGGCCTGTGAAATTATGTATGAGTGTAGTTGAAAGAACTGCGCAATGCTACACACTAAGGTTCAGATTTTTAATTACCGGCGCATCCCTGCAAAGTTGCAGGGATGCGCCAGTAATTGTGCGTCACGCCACCATCACCCATGGTGCGCCGTATTACAATGCGGCGCGCCATGGGCCCAAAACGTCACCAAAGCGTTACGCATCTGTGCCGTAAAGGTGGCGCATTGCTGGAGTTGCGTCGCAACGATGGTGCAGCTCCATCAATTCTCTGGGGTGCCCTATCTCCCCAATGCTGCGTCAAGCCGTACGTCTGCTTCAAGCAGGCGCAGGGTTTGAGTCACGCATCATTGTCCTCAAAGTGACTGATTGAAATCTTGTAGATTTCCCTCAGCCACTTTTAGGATGCGTTCCTGCGCAGGAACGCCCTCCCTTGTGCCGGAACACCCCTATTGGCGCAGGGCTTTACAACGTGATGCATCTCCCAGATGCGTCACGTTGTTAATATACGCCGCACCATTGCGCCTCTTTTGTGCTGTCGCTGCGTCACAAAAGTCACGCAACAATGGAGCAAAAGAGCCGCAAGGGCCTTATAAATCAGCCCCTACAGACTCAAGTCCAGTCCTTCCTTTGTACACATGGCGATAAGAAGAAATAGTGGTGGTGGATTAATAGTTTGAGTATTTTAATGACTGGTGAATGTAGTAGGAAACTTTAGTGTTGTCGCTGATCTTCAATCACGATGGACTTTGGCTGTCACTTTGCGTGCTGCGGACTGCTGCCTGCCAATCCTAGGCAAACCTTTTTAGTACTTTGTTTAGTGAGTTACATAGGGTAGTTTCCAATTCGACGGTCCGCAAATCAAGCAATACTAAAGTAATGACGTAGTCGACCACATGAGATTGGTCAATAATATATCCCGTGGAGTCGTTCCCTATTTGCTATTTCGCAAAAATATTTTGTTACTTTGTTAGTTCTTTTTTAAATGTTTGATTTGGTTGAGAAATAAATATCATCCATGTTTTCTGTTTTTCTTTCTTTCATGTTGTACATCAGCTTCCCCCAGGGGCAAGAGGAGGACACAGGAGGAGGAGGAGGAGGGTGCTGTTGTCGATGCAGGCCAGGACCGGGCAGTCGAGGGCTCCTTTGCTGGCCCCAGTAAGTTTTAATTTTAATATAGAGTACTTATTTTTTCCTAGCGTTCCTCATTCGATTTTTTCTAAATCGTCTTTGATCTTCTTGTAGACAGGATCTAAATTCTTATCCCTATGACTCCGTGTGGTATTACTAGATTATTCTTATTAGTCTGTCTGTGTAGCTAACTAAGATTGCACATTTGGCATTTCCATTGGACTCCCATTCTAGTCAGCAATAGCTCTATGCACTGAGTGTAGTCCTCTGGGATTGTCCATAATGTCTTTTCAAGTATTCTAAATGTTTATGCTTTGACCATTGCCAACAATAAAAAGGTGAATGACCACCACCAAGAAATAATAAGATACTACTTTACTTTTGGTTTGGATAGGACAATCCATTCTACTACTGTTGCAGGGACAAATCTGCACAAACAGAACTATGGACACTAAATAATGCATCGCTTAGCTTATCAATTATAATAGGTGCTGTAACTGTTAGACTTTCCACATACCTCAGTGATAACAGACTTTGTAGTTGAACCCCCAATCTCCTTACTGACTAGATAGTGTGGCAGAGTCATTTAGCTCCCAAAGTCACCGATGGCAGAGGCACGGACTCATGCTTGCAAAAATTCGAAAACCTTTAGCTCATCCACTCTAGTCTGGAGGACCAAAAACCACAGAGTCTATTTAAGTTTAAAAGCTTTATTAAAAGTAAACACATTTATTAAATTCAAGTTTGTCATAAAAGTGAACGTGTAACTGAAAATGGAAAAGTGCTTAGTGCTGACGATTAATTGGACACATTTCTTGTGGTCGAGCCGAGCTCTCACCTGGTTTGAACTTGATCCTGCTCGTGTTCTTAGAAGTCAAGGTTCTGTCTGTTAAGAGAAAAAGTGGTGCGTGTTAAAAAGTAAAAAGCAAACATTCATCAGTTGTGCCAAAAAGTGCAGCAAGACAACAGCCTTCCCTGGAAAAAGGGACATTTTTACTCTAGAGTACACAGTCAAAAATTATTAAATTGTACACTTTTTTTCACATTTCTTTCTTCCTCCTAGACCAAATATTATATAGTAGTGAGTGGTGTATTCTAACATTATTAAATGTACTTTGTAGGTGGAACATCTGGAGACGGGGCCAGCGCGGAGGTGGTGGCATTGGACGAGGAGGACAACTCTGGGGAGGAGGCGGTGCAAGTGCCGGAAAAGGACATGCCTGTGAGGGTTCACACGGTGGTGGCGGGCAGAGGTAAGCTATACATTCCTTAGTCATTGAGATTGAAGACTGCAGAGTGTGCTTTCTGCACGGGTGTATTATAAAAAAAGCAGGTAGTAGCCTCCTCTAAATGTACTTCGACTTAGCTGTGAAGTTTTTGGCGAGAAGAATCCCAATCAGATCTGAGGTGAACTTGATGGATGGGATGAACGAAAAGCGAAAGAAGGGTGTAAGTAAGTGTGGAAGCACGAGAAATGTAATGATGACTGGCAAAGAAGAATGATATGTGTTTGCTTGGTCCCCGAGGTGGCTGGGAAGGTAAGAAAATGGTATGGTGCATGGCTGGGTGAATGATGAAGCAAGGATGGGTGGAAGGAGAACAGCCTGGGTGGGTGAGACAGAAACTGTATGTGTGCAATATACTTTGAATGGATGGATGCCTGGATCATTCATGGTACTATCTGACTCTTAGATAGCATATGTGAATCTAGAGAGAGTAGACGGTCACTGGATGAACTAAGTGTTACTTTGAAGAGCATGTAACACCGCACCCGCACGTCCGTTCCAGTGTAGGAAAGGCAAGGAAAAGAAGTTGTAACGTTGTCCAAAGACTACCATGAATAGTAGCAGTAGTTTGTATTGCAACTGCAAGCACAGCATATATCCAGTTATTACGGTGGGCACTCCCTACCTCCCTTAATAACTTTAGTTTAGTAGTAGTACGTCATTCATGTGTGGGGGTATCACTGTTCACTCAATAATAAGCAAAGCACCTAAAGTCATCCCATATGTCATCAAATACATCCCATGTGAAGTGATAGATAATCAGATAATTTAGCTTCTTCATTTTCCTTTTCTAATACTCATTTGCACTGTAGGGTGAAAGCTAAATTAATTAAGCAGTAGCCCTTTTAACAGAGTATTCTCAGTGCCACCCGTAATAGAAAAGTAAGAGCTTCACCACCTGCATGTACTGGACCGGTACAGTAACGCAAGTCTGTCTCACTCACCATGGTGTGCGTCTGTTTTTCTCGGGTGCAAGTTCACTGCGCTGGCATTATGCCGGCTTGCATAAGATAACGTACCAATTTTCCTAAACAAGAGAGAAGAAGAAGAATAAGAGTGGTGTACTGTCATAGTCGACTGTAATAGAAGTCCATAGTGCTCGTAGAATTTGTTCCTTAAACTCCCACTAATGTTAGAGCAAGGATGAAGAAGTCGGAGGTTACATAGATACTGTCCTCAATAGTTATGCACTGTGCTTTCAATTTGCTACTTGTACTGTGACAACTTTCTGCTCAATCATTTTGTGTTAATCTTAAGGAGCATTGGTTACAGACTATGTCTTTCTTTTTTCATGTAGTTGCTCCTTCCAAATCCAAGACACCATCAAGGAGGAAGGAGCTGGCTCGAATGGCCCGGCAACGGAGGCTGGATGCCACTGTTGCTGAATATCGGCGGCTGGTGGCCCTGGAGGAGGAGGAGACGCAGTCTGGAACAACAACAACGTCCACTGGGACAGCTGCCTCCTCCTCCGTGCGGGCTGCCAGCCAGCGCAGTGCTCCAGCGGTACGGAGCCGGGCTACCAAAGCCAAACGCCACCGCCCAGCAGCAAAGAAAGCAGCTGCCCCTCACAGGATTTGCAAGGCACACCGGCGCCGCTTATCCCTCAGACTGTCCTACCTGGAGCAGGAGGTCCATAATTATAAGAACGTGGTGGAGGGCCTCCGCTTCGAACTTGCCACCCTCCGCAAGGAGCATGATGCCCTGGCTGCTAATTCCAACAGCACCCTGCCATAGTGTCCCTTGCCCCTTTTTTAGAGACTTTTGGGGGGTGGGAATTGGGAGTTGTGATTTTTGGGGACTTTTGAAGGACAATCGTTGGGGTTAGGGAGGGTCTTGCGGGAGATTCTTTTGTTAGGGCTATAAAAATATACTTTTTGAAACTTTATCTGACCATACCTGTTTTTTTACTGCTTTTGAGTCTGGTGGGTGGGGGTTTAACATAACAGTAAGTTTGTTTTCCTGAATAGTCCTAGGACTTTAGTAGTACTACCGTCAATCAAATCTCTCGTCTCTCCTAATACTCCATTATACTACCTCCAACCAAACGCCTATCTTACCTGTAATTTCTGTTTGCAAGTAGGGCTAGGCCCAGGGCTGGCTCCACGGGAAACAGCAAATAAGGTTGGCAATCCTGGGCGGATAAAATTTCCTCATAGCGGTGGTACTAGTGGTGTGACACAGTGGCAGTTGCTTGCCTATGAAAAAAAGAAAATGAAATCTGGTTTGTCCTCCTGAGCAATACAAAGGTACAATACAGAATATAGCAGGTGACAGAAGTACACTAGAACAGTGCCACGTTGTAGCCTAACAAATGTTAAAGTATAACTAATTCGGTTGAAGTTCTTTGACATTAGCCATGGGTCTTTGTCAAGCAGAGTAAGAATATATCCTCGGATTTCTTCACCAGCCTGTTGCTATCACCTTATCCTCCCCAGCAAGTGTGTGGATTTATTGCTGTAATTTAGTCACACATCAATCAAAACCACACAGCCCGGGGGAAGAGGGTTAGGGTTTGAAAAATGGATGGGTACGGGGGTTTTTGGGAAAGGTTTTGGGAGACAAGAAAAAGTAGCACAGCATGGACGAACAATTGTGAACATAAACAAATCTTTGGGTACAAACCTATCCATCAATCTTTGAAAGTGCATACACTACTGTAACTGCATGCATGTCAGTTAAAAGTAAGTAGTACTTTCGACAACTGTGGAAGAAAGAATGCGACAGTACAGGGCGTGGGTGGAAATATTGATAACTATATTCAACATAAGGTCTCTGTAGCCAGATACCTGAGAGCCTTGCTGGTCACTATAAATCCATTCACAACAACACTCAATGGGGTTGGTCTGGAAGGTGTCAGGTTTACTCCCCGTGATCCAGTCGATGCAAATATGGTTCCACCTCCAAATGTCACCAACACCCAGAAGTGTAAACACAGGGTGTTCGAGGCATTAGGCGGGGGAGAAAAATAACAAACTAAAATAAAAAATGTGGGATGGGTAAAGGTAGGGTCAGCAGGGAAAGGATACCAGCCGGGTCTGGTGGCTCAGTGGACTAATGCGTCTACTGCAGGGGCCTGTGTTCGACCTCATGGTCACAGGTTCAAATCCCGGCGGGTCCACTCAGCCTTTCATCCATTTGGGGTCGATAAAATGAGTACCATTGAGTTGGGTAACAACAAACATCTGTTATTTCAGCGCCAAGAGGCCCGTAGTGGTGAACGTGCGCTTTACAAATACCCATGTTATGTTATGTTATGTTATGTTATACCTGTAACAGAAGACAAGACAGGCATCAGTGAAGTGCTGTCCTAACATACAAGGGTACTCTCATATAGTCTCACTAAATAGTCTGCAAGTCTCCCGCCTACTCATGGGAAATGTAGTTTCATAGTACGGTAGGCGCTTAGGGGCTGCGTAACCTGACAGAAGGTATAGTAGATAGAAAAGGAGAAATTGCTTTTTTTCTAGGTGTCCCCTCACTCACCAGGGTTGCCCCTTGGTGACATGCTTCATCATTGGGGCCATCCCAGTCCTCTACGGCCTGGGGCGTGCTGCGACTTGCGAATTACGTAGGAGCACTTACAAATGACTATGTGTGGTGCAGATGTGATAGTGGAGTGGACTAAGTGATGTGTTAAGGGATCAATGTAGAAGCAGAGAGAGAGCCAAGAAATGCAGTCACAGTCAGAGAAAAAGGCAAGGGATACTGTATCTATGTGGTTGTAGTGGTCCTGTTGGAAGTGGTAAGTAAGTTGCCCGCAGAAAAAACATCCTCCTATTAGCAGCACTCCTCCATTGCAGCCGACGCTTCGTCCATCGATGTTGGTCACCAGAAGACACCCTGTCCACTGCCTGCCTGATGCTGAATTGTGGCTCGCTACTGTGAAGCCTGACTCCATCCTTTTTTCCCCATTGCAGAGACTGAAACCCGGCCTGTAATTATTCAACGAAAAACAGGAAGTGATATAATATTACAACACCACTGATAAATAAATATAAGGTATGTAGGCTGTGGAGTGCAAAAAGTCACAATTTGTTTTTCCTAGTAGACAGTACAATGTTTTCGAAAGTGCGTACTCTGAGTCACCTTTTGAAGGATAAATAAGTATGGGCAAATTAATGTATCGGATCTTGCCCCTCAAGCTAGGTGTACTTGAAACTGTGTTTTAGAACAAAATTAGATCTTCCTAGCAGTGCTCCTACTAAAGCCAGTCGCAAAAATGTAGAAGACCCCCAATCAAATCTCAAAAAACGAGGCCTAGCAGAAAACTGGTGACAAAACTTACTTTGAAAGTAAAAGTAGGCCGAAGTACCCTAATTACCCATTACCCACCGTGGATTGCATTCAAACCACTTGCAAGCAACCAAGCAAAAGTAGCCATAGCCAGCATCGCTCCAAGACTCGAAATCCCCCCCACTCAAACACATGCAATAGAAATACTGCTAACCCTAACGAACCCTAAGTTAAGAATAGTGGCAAAGGCTTTCTTTAACTATGCCAAATCCCCCCTTTCCCACCATGGATTTTCTTTAAATGACTTGCAACCAAAATTACACATTCTCACGAGTGCTCTAAGACCCCAGAACTCAGTTTGAAAAATCTAGAACACCCCGAAACACATGCAATCCTGCTGCTAGGGCTAACCCTAACGAACCCTAAGTTACAAAAAGTGCCAAAACTAAAGGCTTTTCCGCGCGGATTTTGTCCCAACCACTTCTACCCGGTATTAGACCTTCCCAGGAATGCCCCAAGACCCGGCAACCCACCCGCCAAGAAGCGTAACACCCCCAAACAGGCCAAAAGCAAAATCTCATACCTGCAATATTTCTGGGCCTTCGGTCCAAACGCGCTGCGTAGCTAGGCCATAAGTCGGGGTTGGCACGACGGATTTCCTGAAAAGCAAATGCAATCAAGATTAGAGTGTCCCAGCAGTGCTCCCAGACCACGAAACTCACCGCAAACAGACGGAACCCCCCCTAAGAGCACCTCAAAGGCAAGCAAGTCATCAAAAACACAAAAAAAATTCCGCCTGGGATTTGGTCCAAAACACTTTTATCCGGTATTAGAGCTTCCCAGCAATGGCCCCAGAGCCGTCAACCCAGGAGAAAACGAGTAGAAGACCCCCAAACAGCCAAAGAGCAAAAGTACAAAAATGGGGACTTAGTCACTTTTTCACAAATTTCCCAAATCACTCTGCGCGCGCTCTGCAGCTAGGCCCTAAGTCCCCTCTGCCACCATGGATTTGCTTCAAACCTCTTGCAAAGTAAAGTATATATAGCCAGCAGTGCTCCCAGACCACGAAACTCACCCACAAACACCAGGAAGCCCCCCAAACAGGCCCCCGAAAACGCTACATAGAGCAAAATGTCAGAAATAGCCAAAAAAAATCGGCCTGGATTTTGTCCCAACCACTTCTACCCGGTATTAGACCTTCCCAGGAATGCCCCAAGACCCGGCAACCCACCCGCCAAGAAGCGTAACACCCCCAAACAGGCCAAAAGCAAAATCTCATACTTGCAATATTTCTGGGCCTTCGGTCCAAACGCGCTGCGTAGCTAGGCCATAAGTCGGGGTTGGCACGACGGATTTCCTGAAAAGCAAATGCAATCAAGATTAGAGTGTCCCAGCAGTGCTCCCAGACCACGAAACTCACCCACAAACACCAGGAAGCCCCCCAAACAGGCCCCCGAAAACGCTACATAGAGCAAAATGTCAGAAATAGCCCAAAAAAAAAAATCGGCCTGGATTTTGTCCCAACCACTTCTACCCGGTATTAGACCTTCCCAGGAATGCCCCAAGACCCGGCAACCCACCCGCCAAGAAGCATAACACCCCCAAACAGGCCAAAAGCAAAATCTCATACTTGCAATATTTCTGGGCCTTCGGTCCAAACGCGCTGCGTAGCTAGGCCATAAGTCGGGGTTGGCACGACGGATTTCCTGAAAAGCAAATGCAATCAAGATTAGAGTGTCCCAGCAGTGCTCCCAGACCACGAAACTCACCCGCAAACACCAGGAAGCCCCCCAAATAGGCCCCCGAAAACGCTACATAGAGCAAAATGTCAGAAATAGCCAAAAAAAAAATCGGCCTGGATTTTGTCCCAACCACTTCTACCCGGTATTAGACCTTCCCAGGAATGCCCCAAGACCCGGCAACCCACCCGCCAAGAAGCGTAACACCCCCAAACAGGCCAAAAGCAAAATCTCATACTTGCAATATTTCTGGGCCTTCGGTCCAAACGCGCTGCGTAGCTAGGCCATAAGTCGGGGTTGGCACGACGGATTTCCTGAAAAGCAAATGCAATCAAGATTAGAGTGTCCCAGCAGTGCTCCCAGACCACGAAACTCACCCACAAACACCAGGAAGCCCCCCAAACAGGCCCCCGAAAACGCTACATAGAGCAAAATGTCAGAAATAGCCCAAAAAAAAAAATCGGCCTGGATTTTGTCCCAACCACTTCTACCCGGTATTAGACCTTCCCAGGAATGCCCCAAGACCCGGCAACCCACCCGCCAAGAAGCATAACACCCCCAAACAGGCCAAAAACAAAATCTCATACTTGCAATATTTCTGGGCCTTCGGTCCAAACGCGCTGCGTAGCTAGGCCATAAGTCGGGGTTGGCACGACGGATTTCCTGAAAAGCAAATGCAATCAAGATTAGAGTGTCCCAGCAATGCTCTCAGACCACGAAACTCACCCACAAACAGACGGAACCCCCCCTAAGAGCACCTCAAAGGCAAGCAAGTCATCAAAAACACAAAAAATTTTCCGCCTCGGATTTGGTCCAAACCACTTTTAGTGCTTCCCAGCAATGGCCCCAGACCCGTCAACTCACCTGCAAAGAGGTAGAACAACACCCCCACAAGTGCTGAGTCTTTCTTCATTGGGCGTAAACCAGCCCTCTGCTTTGATGGAAATAGGAGTCTGGAGGAGGAGGATAGAGGAGCATGTTCTTCTGAACTTGTGAACCTGAGGAATGCAGACTGCGGCACCTTCAAATAAATTAGCAAACAAGTGAAGACAGTTCTGCTGATGGGCTTGTTTTTGTGATTATCTGATTAAAGTTTGAATTATATTAACTGTGCACAACAAAGAAAGACAGACACACAGGAATAAAAGTGAATAAGGATGAAAAAGAAAGTTATTGATTCGTTGTCTCATTTTCAGGGCTCGAAGTCGGTATCACGGTCCAGGAATAAGAATAAGGCTTCGTCATCATACTCTGCGAATTCAGCCAGGGTGAGGTCAGTGCCACCTGACAGAGTAGAAATTCCCTCATCTATGTTGCTGGCCACCTCCTCTTCATCCGGCACGCTCTCTCGTACTCTTATATCTGGTGGTATGAGGTGCTGATTCATCTTGATCATTGTTAACCTCTCCACATTTTTGGGCGAGAGGCGGCTCCGTTTGGGAGTTACAATCCCACCAGCCGCACTGAAAACCCGTTCAGAAGACACACTTGCGAGTGGGCAAGACAAGTAGTTTATAGCCAGGTTGGTGAGCTGTGGCCACAATTCTTTTTTCCCATGCCAATACGCCAATGGGTCAGAATTAACATAGACCTCTGTGGAGTCATTCAGATAGTCCTTCACCATCGACTCAAGGTCCTCCTCCAAGGTTCCTCCACTTTGCGTAGCTCTTGCTGTGCCTCTGACCTTTTGAGAACCAAACCCACGCAGAGCTAGCCAATCCTCTTCAGCCTCCAATGTTTCTGTTGTCTTTCGTGCAGATGATCCGGTTGCCGGTGTCTTTAACGGCTGAGAGGTCACTTGTGCCACAGCCACAGGTGCAGAAGTGGATTGTTTTGACTGGGGATGGCCTGCTGATGTACTGCCATTTCCTTCAATTTCCAGCCGTTCTGTTTCAAACTTCTTGGCTGACAAGGCTAGCCAACGTTTGTACTTTGTAACATCTTCATCACCAAAAGGAAAGAATGCTCTGCCTGCCAGCGCCTTTTTGTAGCGTGGATCCAGAATAGTAGCACAAATGTAATGCTGTTCTGAGTGGATCTTTTTAAGACGTTCATCACCTTGTAGGAGCTCTAATAATTGCTCAGCCAGAAGCAAAGAGTCTTTCTTTTTGTCATCTTTTCGAAACACAGAACACACCTCCTTCAGTTGGTCCTCCAGCATGTACAACAATGGGATAGCTTTTCCCAAATTAGAGTCCTCCTTGCTGACTGCACGCGTGAAGACCTCAAAAGGACGAAGCATGCGTGTTAGGCTTTCAACTATGTTCCATTGCGGCCCACCCATCCTCAGCTCCTCTATACCCTCTTTCAAGAAATATTGATCGAGTTGCGTATACTGCTCATACAGACGCTCAAGCATGTAGAAGGTTGAGTTCCAACGTGTTACCACCTCCTGGATGAGTGCTTTCACTGGCATTTGACATTGATATAGCATGCTCCTCAGCTGCTTCCGGGCCTTAAAAGAATGCCTGAAATGCTTGCAAATTTTTCGGCAGTTCTCCAATACACTGTACGCTGCACTGCGTTTATTACCCAAGAATTTTTGGACAACCAGGTTTATACAGTGCGCCAAACACGGCACTCTGAAATAGTAACCGTCCCTCATGGCCTTAACTATATTGGAGCCATTGTCCGTGGAAACATAACCAACCTTGCGTTTTAGTGGGGACAGACAGTTAAGGACCTTTGTGTTAAAGACATCCAAAATGTTTTCTGCTGTGTGACGTTTCTCCAAACCAAACATGGCTAGTGTTGCATGTTTCCGAGCACCTTTAAAAACAATGTTAGTGTCAACACCTGAGTTTAGCTTTGCTTTAGCCCCTGAAAAAGAGACCCAGTGTGCAGTGATGCACATGTAATCAGCGCCTGCGCCACTGGTCCACATGTCTGTTGTCAGATGTATAGTGTGAACAGCACTCTTCTGCAAAGCTGCCCCAATCACCTTCAGAACATCTTCATGTAGTGCTGGAACCGCAACTCGGGCAAAATAGAACCGGCTAGGAACCTTCCATTTAGGGCAGAGCGCTGTCACTAATTCTAGAAAACCAACCCCTTCTACAAAAGAAAAAGGGAGAAGGTCCAGAGCTAGCATTTTAGCCAGCTTAGTGTTATACAGACGGGTCATTGGGTGGTTGCGTTCATATTGCGCTTCTGTAAACAACATCTTTTTAATGTTGCCCTGGACCAATGATTTACGGGATGATGATGATCTCTTCGACCCAGTTACGCTCGCTGATGAACTTTTCCGCATTGATGTCTCACTCTCTCCCACACTCTTAGTGTGGCTCCCATGGGGTGTGCTGCTGACATGGGAACTGGGTGTAAGTGAAGTGTTTGAATCGTCTTCTTCTACCTCCTCGTCATCAGCAGATGACAAATCAACGTTTTCATTACGTGCAATTCCGGCTTTCTTGACCGCCTCTAGGTGCGGAAACCATTCGACAGCGTGCCTTCTCTCAAGATGACCTCTCTGGCCTCCAGTACCATAGTTAGAACCAAGCTTACCACGACTAAATCGAAGCTTACAAAGGCTACAAATGGCTACGTTTTCCTTTTTTGGGCAAACACTAAAGAAGTCCCAAACTGGAGACTTGAAATGTCTTCGGGGGCCGGAGGAGGCGGCGATACTGGTGGTGGTGGTCCTGCTGCTAATGACAGATGAAGTGGAGGATGTGGATTGCCGAACTTCAGTACGTTTTGCACTTTCACCACCACGAATTGAGGTCGAGGACGAGGTGGGTACCTTCTTGCGAAGAAATATGGAAGCGGTAGGTTTTGGTGTACTACTTAACTCCAAATCTAATGATTCCATTTCCATTGCCTCCTCGCCGACATCATCATCACGCTCAGCAGCTTCTCGGGATAGGGTCAAAATGTCTCTTTGCTGCATGCCCGGTGGGGCTGCAGTGACCTTTGTGATGACTGGCTCGTCGTCATCGTGAGAGGCTTCATCACCAGCAGTATCTGTCACTTCTTGTTGAGCCTCATCACACTCCATAGGTTTGAGTTTTTGGACGACCTTCCTTTTACGCTTAGGTGCCGGTGTCAGATCATGGTGTGCCTCTGCCTCACTGTCAGACCGCAGTTGTGGTTCCCAAGACAGATCACTTGCACCAGAACGAGGTGGGCTTGAAGAAGATGTAGACACCCCCCTTGATCTTTTCCTTGCTAGGGATGTGGAAGACAATGAATGATCATCAGGAGGAGTGGCTTCCAATGATACCTCAGCTTCAATGTCGATTTCCAAATGTGCCCCTACTTCGGGAGGAACAACTATTGTGGGCACTTGTGAACCTCCATGCACCTTTGCTTGCGCATCTCCTTTTGCTGCCTCTCCTTCCACATGTACTTGGGCGTGTACTTGCACATGGTGTTGTTGTTGCGGCTGTGGTTGTTCAACACTTGTCAGATGAGTTACAACAACCTGTGTTGATTCAGGGACATTGCTGCTACTTTCTTGCGATGAGCCAACATCACTGGTCGATGGTGATTGGAGAAGTACACTGACTGCCTCTGAAGCACTCAAGGGCTTTGACTTAAGTTGGCGTGGTGGTGGAGGCACTGAACCCAATGGAGCAGGGGTGCTGCTCTCAGGTTGGTCCCCAGCAGATCCTGCTGCTGCAGGCGTACTTTTTTTTTTGCTCCCAAAAAAAGTGGCGGGTGGCACACCAGCCTCCTTGGTAACTTGCTTCTTCTGCTCCTTACTAGCAACTTTCTTGCTAGAGGAGCTACGGAGAACTTTCTTTGGGGGCGGGGCCATCTTCTTCAGAGCAGGTCAGACAGCAGGCCGCAGTTGCACGAATTGTAGAGTTGTCTGAGGCCAGACGTGACGTCGCGTGACGTTATGCTGCACACACACACCGCTGCAGGACTTCTTCCTGGCACTGGTGGTTCTCTTGAGTCTTGTGCACCTAAAAAAAATGGAAGACAGAGGAACATCAGTTCAGTTATAGAGCACAAAAAAATCGAAAAACACTGCAAAATCAGCACAATCCCAATCCATCCATGCCCTCCATAATGTTTAAATTCAAGACAACCCACAGAAAGACTAGGCCCATGCAAGACTCACTACCCCTGGGCATAAATAAAGGTTGAAAAGTAGGCAAAATGGTTGGAGGCCTAACAACAAAGCCTGCATTCAAAATGGCCACTTGCCTGCCAGCACATGGCCAGTGCCTGTAGCTGCACTCAAAATGGCCACCAGCCACATGGCATGTCCCTCCCCATGAACACACCCAAAAATCGAAAAACACTGCAAAATCAGCACAATCCCATTCAATCCATGGCCTCCATGATGTTTAAATTCAAGACAACCCACAGAAATACTAGGCCCATGCAAGACTCACTACCCCTGGGCATAAATAAAGGTTGAAAAGTAGGCAAAATGGTTGGAGGCCTAACAACAAAGCCTGCATTCAAAATGGCCACTTGCCTGCCAGCACATGGCCAGTGCCTGTAGCTGCACTCAAAATGGCCACCAGCCACATGGCATGTCCCTCCCCATGAACACCCCCAAAAATCGAAAAACACTGCAAAATCAGCACAATCCCATTCCATCCATGGCCTCCATGATGTTTAAATTCAAGACAGCCCACAGAAAGACTAGGCCCATGCTATACTCAAATACCCCTGGTGAAAAGGCCACAAGTACAGGCCCAAAAATCGAAAAACACTGCAAAATCAGCACAATCCTATTCCATCCATGGCCTCCATGATGTTTAAATTCAAGACAGCCCACAGAAAGACTAGGCCCATGCTAGACTCAAATACCCCTGGTGAAAAGGCCACAAGTACAGGCCCAAAAATCGAAAAACACTGCAAAATCAGCACAATCCCATTCAATCCATGGCCTCCATGATGTTTAAATTCAAGACAACCCACAGAAATACTAGGCCCATGCAAGACTCACTACCCCTGGGCATAAATAAAGGTTGAAAAGTAGGCAAAATGGTTGGAGGCCTAACAACAAAGCCTGCATTCAAAATGGCCACTTGCCTGCCAGCACATGGCCAGTGCCTGTAGCTGCACTCAAAATGGCCACCAGCCACATGGCATGTCCCTCCCCATGAACACCCCCAAAAATCGAAAAACACTGCAAAATCAGCACAATCCCATTCAATCCATGGCCTCCATGATGTTTAAATTCAAGACAACCCACAGAAAGACTAGGCCCATGCTAGACTCAAATACCCCTGGTGAAAAGGCCACAAGTACAGGCCCAAAAATCGAAAAACACTGCAAAATCAGCACAATCCTATTCCATCCATGGCCTCCATGATGTTTAAATTCAAGACAGCCCACAGAAAGACTAGGCCCATGCTAGACTCAAATACCCCTGGTGAAAAGGCCACAAGTACAGGCCCAAAAATCGAAAAACACTGCAAAATCAGCACAATCCTATTCCATCCATGGCCTCCATGATGTTTAAATTCAAGACAGCCCACAGAAAGACTAGGCCCATGCTAGACTCAAATACCCCTGGTGAAAAGGCCACAAGTACAGGCCCAAAAATCGAAAAACACTGCAAAATCAGCACAATCCTATTCCATCCATGGCCTCCATGATGTTTAAATTCAAGACAGCCCACAGAAAGACTAGGCCCATGCTAGACTCAAATACCCCTGGTGAAAAGGCCACAAGTACAGGCCCAAAAATCGAAAAACACTGCAAAATCAGCACAATCCCATTCAATCCATGGCCTCCATGATGTTTAAATTCAAGACAACCCACAGAAATACTAGGCCCATGCAAGACTCACTACCCCTGGGCATAAATAAAGGTTGAAAAGTAGGCAAAATGGTTGGAGGCCTAACAACAAAGCCTGCATTCAAAATGGCCACTTGCCTGCCAGCACATGGCCAGTGCCTGTAGCTGCACTCAAAATGGCCACCAGCCACATGGCATGTCCCTCCCCATGAACACCCCCAAAAATCGAAAAACACTGCAAAATCAGCACAATCCCATTCAATCCATGGCCTCCATGATGTTTAAATTCAAGACAACCCACAGAAAGACTAGGCCCATGCTAGACTCAAATACCCCTGGTGAAAAGGCCACAAGTACAGGCCCAAAAATCGAAAAACACTGCAAAATCAGCACAATCCTATTCCATCCATGGCCTCCATGATGTTTAAATTCAAGACAGCCCACAGAAAGACTAGGCCCATGCTAGACTCAAATACCCCTGGTGAAAAGGCCACAAGTACAGGCCCAAAAATCGAAAAACACTGCAAAATCAGCACAATCCCATTCAATCCATGGCCTCCATGATGTTTAAATTCAAGACAACCCACAGAAATACTAGGCCCATGCAAGACTCACTACCCCTGGGCATAAATAAAGGTTGAAAAGTAGGCAAAATGGTTGGAGGCCTAACAACAAAGCCTGCATTCAAAATGGCCACTTGCCTGCCAGCACATGGCCAGTGCCTGTAGCTGCACTCAAAATGGCCACCAGCCACATGGCATGTCCCTCCCCATGAACACCCCCAAAAATCGAAAAACACTGCAAAATCAGCACAATCCCATTCCATCCATGGCCTCCATGATGTTTAAATTCAAGACAGCCCACAGAAAGACTAGGCCCATGCTAGACTCAAATACCCCTGGTGAAAAGGCCACAAGTACAGGCCCAAAAATCGAAAAACACTGCAAAATCAGCACAATCCCATTCCATCCATGGCCTCCATGATGTTTAAATTCAAGACAGCCCACAGAAAGACTAGGCCCATGCACCACTCACTACCCCTGGTCAAGGCCCCAACAACAGGTCAAAAATCGAAAAACACAAAATTTTACAAAAAAAAAAAAATCGAAAAACACAGAAAAATCAGCACAATCCCAATTCATCTATGGCCTCCATGATGTTTAAGTTCAAGACAACCCACAGAAAGAATCAGTCCACCCACCACTGAGTACCCCTGGGCAAAAGGCCCCAAAACAGCCCAAAAATCGAAAATCCCAAAATTTTAGTTGCAGCAACTGTAATGCCCCAAACAAACTTACTTGTAAAATTTCTAATCCAACAGTGATCCAAACAAAGTCAAAAAGGCCTCAAATCCAAAGATCCAGCAGCATCCACAAAAAGTAATCCTTCCAGGTCCACATCCAAATGAAAAGTGACCAGGAGATGGACAAAGCACTGGGAGGAGCCTGCTGAACAGGAACAGGAAGTTGAAGACTATGGGGCACTTCCTTCCTCCCACCCCCCTGCCCCCTCCCCAAAATGGACTCCTCGCTAAAAAAGTGCAGGCAAATGTCAAACTAAGGAGTTATTCACATAAAAATCATCATTTCTAGAAGGTTTATGCTGCTTGCTGGTGGATTTCTTGTGCAGAATTGCAAATTTATATTTTCGCTCGCCGCATCTCAAATCTCGCAATTGCGAAGTACCGCGAGACGTGATCTCGCCGTACTCGCGTTGACAAACTATCGCTGGCAAGCCGCGATGACGTAATCGCGCTCGCCAATTCCCGCGGGATCACACAGCAAGATCCAAAATGGCGCAGCACTCGCAAACTATCGAAAAAAACAACTCGGCAAACGATGATAAACGCCGCGCGCCGCAAAAATTGTATCACCAACGCCGCGCGCCGCCAAAAAAATCCGCTCTGTGCGAATTTGCGGATTTTGCGGGAAATCCGCAAATCTCGCGGATTGCGGATTTCCCGAAAATCCGCAAAATCCGCGAGCGGAACGGATTTTCCGCCCACGCTTAAGCAGCATATGCAATAACGACATTACAGACGGTAGTGGAGACCTCTAGAATACCTTACAATTCGGCCCAGGCTGCAGAAATTATAGCTTTACTGAGAGCCTGTGAACTGAGTGAGGGACTGGACGTGAACATTTATACTGACAGCCAATACGCCTTTGGCGTGGCTCATAATTAGAGGGCGACTGTGGGCAGAACGGGGATTTCTGACTTCACATGGACAACGCATACAACATGGTCCGCTGACATTACGACTGTTAACAGCATTGACGTTACCTAAGCGACTGGCTCTGATAAAGTGTAGCGCACACAAGACAATAGTGGATGATGTGGGACGAGGCAATGCCTTTGCAGATCAAACGGCAAAAGAGACTGCTCGGACAAAATTACCACGGATGTTTGTGGCAGGCCCAGCTAGATGGGTGCCGGACGTTAACATGTTTGCAGATACTGTAAAGAGTGTAAAAAATATACAAGAGAAAGTGACTGAGGATGAATTGAGGACATGGAAGGATGGTGGGGGGCGATTGGATACCGATGAATGTTGGACAGATGTGACCGATAAGAGACGATGGTTACTCCCGAACGCATATGTCCTCCCAGTGGTGACGATGGCTCATGGGCCTGCACATATTAGCGCCAAAGGTATATGCAAGCTGCTGGACCCAGTGTGGAGCAATAAAAATATCTCTAAAGTGGCGACTCATTTGGTCCAACAGTGTATGGTATGTTTGAGGCACAATCCAGGAAAGGGTACTCCCGTCCCAGTGGGAAATTTTGCACCTCCCTCTTTCCCTTTCGAGGTGATTCAGATGGATTATATTGAAATGGAAAGGGTTAATAATCTCAAATACGTCTTGGTGGTTGTATGCGCTTTCAGCAGATGGGTGGAGGCATTTCCAACAAAAGATTGTACAGCCATTTCTACTGCCAAAATGTTGATTAAAGAATATTTTTCCCGTTTCGGATTGCCTAGGGTGATCTGGAGTGATAACGGTACGTCCTTCAATGCTGAATTGATGAAACAGATATGTAAAGGCTTACAGATTTCCCAAAAGTTCCACGCGGCCCAACACCCCCAGGCCGCGGGACTTGTGGAAAGATTTAATGGAACATTGAAATTAAAGATGGCCAAGATACGGGAGAGTACGGGACTCCGTTGGCCAGATGCCCTTCCTTTAGGCTTGCTCTCTACCAGAGTGACAGTTAATTCCAAAACGGGTGTCTCCCCTTACGAGGTAATATTTGGCCGCCCGGCCAACGTTTGGGGAGTACCCAGGCCTAAATGCTTTTCTGAGATAGAGTATCCTCTGTTGATAGACTACTTGTATACTTTGACTAAAGATCTTCGTTCTATTCATCAGCAGGTAGCAGACACCCTGAAGCCGTTGCCGGAGGGGCCTGGACACTCCATTCTCCCAGGGGACTGGGTCCTCGTCAGAAGATACCAGCGGAAATCCTGTCTGGAGCCCAGGTGGTCGGAGCCACGACAAGTACTCCTCACCACACGTACCGCACTTCGAGTTGAGGGCAGAAAAGTGTGGACGCATGCCTCGCATGTAAAGAAGGTTCCGCTACCATTACCCTATGACAAATGGGTAAGAGAAGGCATTGCTGATGAGGAACACGAGCAATTACCCAGATACGTTCCCTTCTCGGATGCTTCACTGAGGGGAGAGGAGCAAGGTGAAAAGACAAACGCAAAGTCTCAGGCAGAACAAAGTGCTCCGACAAGCTCCGTTACTCCCGTTGCTACTAGTGAAAAGGCGTCAAAGAGTTCAGTCCATGCTGTAGATACACCTGTTTTGTTCACTGACCCCGAAGTGCGAGGGAGCACTCGCTATAATCTGCGGCCCCGGAAAAAGTGACAGTGTACTGGACTAAACACTGGAAGAAGGGCTTAGCGGAAATTCTGATATCAAAGAAGATTTAGTGGTAGGGATGGACTTGTAAGAGCCCTGGTGTTTAGCCGAAGATTGTGTTCTATGAGACTATAGAGTGGTGTGGGGCCCTGATTAAGTGCTCCTCTGTTTCAATTGCTGTGTGTCAAGCGACGTGGGATTAAGGTATGGACGGTAAAAGCCTGCCTGTGAGGCTTTGAAGGACACAGGGAGAAGATCCCTTTTTAGGGTTGAAGATCCCCTCTGGCCGGTTTTCTAAGGAGTGTCTGGGACTATTTTTTAGAGTGTCTTTTTCTCATTTTTGATATATTTTTGCAATTTTAAATATGCACCCTTTTGGCCGCCCCATCCCTGATGAGGAGCAGCCCTTTGCGGCTCCTCGAAGACCTTCGCCTGCTTCCCCCTGGTTGGCCCTTTCCCGGAGGGGAAAAATAGTACTCCTTATTATAGTGCTCATTGCTTTCCTAGTGGCTCTTGGTATATTGTTTTTCTTGGATAGAGCCTATCCCGTTCATGTGTTTGCACCCACACCTACTGCTGTTCCTGAACATAACATTATTACTGTGGATTATGGTGAACGAATACTTAGACGAGGTTACAAAGAAAATGTTTTCATAAAGACTTTGCACCATGCTCATGCGACCACAAACATAACAGATTGCTGGGTCTGTGGGCTCTTGCCTTCTGCTGCTTACAAGAAGGATAGATTTTTAGCACTCCCCTTGACACCTGTGAATAGTTGTGTGGGGTGGTATACTCTCATAGGTCTTGTTAAATATTTTCAGCAGCCAGATTTTCTGACTCCTCGACTGCAAAATAGGGGATCGACAATGACAATGCGAGTTCGCCCTATGCCCCCCTCTTCCCTTAGACGGCTATATACTGATGGACGTTTTGATCAGACATTTATAGAGACCTGTGAGAAAAAGGTGGGCCGGTTTTTAACTCCAAATGACACTGACAAAGTTAGAGAAAGTTTTTTACAACTGAATTCCTCCCTGTCTTACAGACACCCACCAAAGGGAAATGACAGTGTTAAGTCTTTGATACCTCTGGCTGTAATGGGTCCGCCACCATTCTTTTGTATAGAGGGTAGGGGCCCCATCAAGGTCGGTAATAGTTCTTGTAACGTGACAGCATCAATACGTTTGCCTCTCAGTCCCTCCTTGGTTACCCCTCCCAGTATCTATTTTGTGTGCGGAGATAATGGATACTTATGGTTGCCTGAAGGTTGGGGTGGGGTATGTTACCTAGCCTATATGATTCCTCCCGTATATGTGGCACCCTCCGACTATCACAAGACACCTCGTAGGTTTCCCAGTCCACAAGAGCAGCGTAAAAGGAGGGAACATCAGGTAGATGACGTTGATCAGACAGACACCTCTCTACAACAATGGACTGATTTCTCTAAGGGTCTTCTGCCTTTCTGGGGTCCGATATTCAATAGTAGGGCCATTCGACGACTGTCCAGGGTGATGGAGAAGGTAGTCCGTACTGAAGCTGACATTGCGACTAACATGTCTGTTGAGATTCAGGCTATGAGATTATTTACGATTCAGAATAGGATGGTGCTTGACGTCATCCTGGCAGATAGGGGCGGGGCCTGTCGCGTCATCGGGACGTCTTGTTGCGTATATATTCCAGACTCAGCCCCGACTGTTAACTTAGCAGTACAGAAACTCCATAGACTAGCGACTGAGCTCCATCAGGATAACGGGACCTGGTCCTTACAAGGGTGGCTCTGGGGTGCTCTCTCTTCTTGGGGTTGGAAAATATTGATGGGTTTAGTGGGTGTGGTGAGCATACTACTGATGTGTTGCCTCTGTGTATACTGCCTTCCCCCATGTTGCTCAATGTGTGCTACAAATTTGCGACAACGAAAGAAGGTGTCTGGTCAATATACTGCCTCTATCATTACTGACATTCCTGATGCACATTGGATGATGTTTATTGCAGATGATGTTTTTGAATAAATATGATGCCCTGCCCTTAGAACGGTTGTGAAGGCGCTACCTTTTGGCAAATAAATGCGTGGCTGCAGTTAGCCAATGATGCTAAAAGGAGGGTCTGATAGAATTCACTTTTCGATGCCCCACCCATCCCTAATTTCATATGTGAGTTAGCATCATATGACTAACTGATGAAGTGCGTATATATACACGTGTTTGCATTATTCCTGCTTGTTACCTGATTATTCAATTATATGTGTGACGATATTAGTTCCTTAGCTTAGCCTGTGTGCCTCCATTTTGTATATCTCTCTGAGCCTGCGAGTCACACTCGCTCATCTGCCCCTCCCTTAGGAATAGAGAATTTCACTAAGGCAGCAGTTTTTGTTTCTCAGCTAACTGTGGCCGAAACTAACAAGTCTCTTTATCAGTAATGTTCTCATGCCCCAGAGACGCTGAAGCCTAGCTCTGCGGCCTTGAGCAAAGATAGCGATGTATCCCTTGCAGGTGCAGATGCCTACTGTGTGAGGACATTGTTCCTCTGTCTGGGTTTCAGTAATTTTCCAGAAGGGGCGTACCCTAATGAACTGTGTTGCATTATAATGTACTGCTGTGATGAAGAGAGTCAGTCCTCTCGACGCACTCTTTGGGGTGATGGTCGGACAGGGCCCTCTCATATGGGAGTTTGTGGCCTAATAAAATTCAGTTGTTTATTCTTCTCCACTGTCCGGCTGACTTCTTACAGAGTTACTATAGGTGAGTGCGGTAAGTCACTCGGGTGGATTTGAGCCACGCTTATCAGATGCATACTAGCCATGAGAGGCCAAGCACCCACTTAAATCTTTCTCGCTAGATACTAGTGTCATACTAAGCAGCTCATGAAAGCAACTCACATGAGTCCTCATATGTACCCACTTCCTAATACATGTCTGATATCACGAATAACGAGTGGGGTGCAGTAGTCAACAATATCAACCAACCTCGTCTCAGGAAAGCAATCAAATATAAGGAGTGACAAGGGGATGAAATATACACAAAATGCTTTCAAACAATATTATTAGTCAGTGGCACTTATAGACTGGAGGAGAGAGAGCGCGCGAGAGAGTGAGACTTTGTGCTGGCCCCACAAGGATGGAAAGCTGTACAGTGTACTGTACATGCTTCGTTTACAGTCGCGGCCGGCATTGTGGGTGGGTGGAAATGGTGTTGTCGCGCTGCGGAGGGGATGGGCGGGGAGGCGGGATAAATAATAGTCAACGCTGTCAGGAAAGAAAACAAAATTAAATAAATTGGCGCACGAGCCTTCCAGGATTTAGCAGTGGGCCCCTTTTGAATATTCAGCCTTATTACAAGACCTTCCGATGGGATACATTTTATACCATGGGAAAAAAATTAAATGCGTTTTAGAGGACTCTGTGCTTTCATTTGGAAAACGAAGACGGAAGACACCGAGAAAAGAGGTGGTTGGGTGAGATAGGGTATGAACTAACATCATTTGCGATAATACAAGTGTAAACGTCGTATCACACCCCCTAGATTCAGATATGAATAATGAGGCAGGGCGAAGAGAGGTTTTGGACGGAGTCCATTTGCTGCTGTAATTTCATTTATCAATTACCTTCTCAAGTGAGCTTGGTAAAGAAATAAGCCACACTAATAAATCGAGGACACCACATGGGCTATCTGAGCATGCATTATTTATCCATTAGTTAGTAGTTAATGATTAGCCTGAGATTCGTGGAGCAGACCGGGGCCAGAGATGAGTTATGAAAGGTCAACGGTAATGAGACGGAGTAAATTATGTTAGTCAGTCTTTTAAAAGATTCTTTCAGGGCACACTTGCTATTGTTTCCATTGCAAGTGCAGCAATACATTTCCCTCAGAATATTGTCTTAAAATCACAGGACAAAGGTAATTATAAAACGTACCTGCTTCCCGCCTTTAAGTTGGTTCAGAGACTCTAGACTCCCGACTCCCGCCGTCTGCCTTTCGAATTCCCAGGGTGCTGCTCGTCAACAGGAAGGCTGCAGGCAGCCTCCCTCCCCTCCACCGCGGCGTCTTTGATTGGTGCGGCCGGCTGCCCCACCCGCGTCATTTCTCTCTATATGCTGCAGCATACAGAGAGAACAGGGAGAGTGGGAGGTGTTACTCGAGGGCAGGGGGTAGCGGCGTGCCCACTGTTGTTAATACTGTCTGTTTGGGCAGCCTGAGGCCAACCAAACAGACAGTATTAACAACAGTGGGCAAGACATCCCCCCCTGCCCTTGAGTAACACCGCCCACTCTCTCAACCAGGAACTTCTGCTTTCTCAGCGTGCGAGAAGGCAGAAACAAATGGTAGTTATTACGGTAATAACTACCATTTGTTTCTGCCTTCTCGCACAGCGAGAAAGCAGTGAGCCGGCGCCCAAACGCCCCCATGGACGAGCCGCCACTGCTACCACACCATGGCTTAAACAGCTCACCATGCACATAACAAACAACAGAACAAATAGCTTCAGGACATACAAACAAAACAACGACTAAGAGTACACAAACTGAACACACCACAGAACCAGCATGCAGACAATGCATACAACCATACAAAACTAACAGTTAAACCACTGCGAACGCAAACAGTATATTACCTCCTCATCCCAGTCTTTACTAATGGGGCTCCTGACTCCAAGGTAGACCATCCATTCAAAGTTATTGGAAAAAACAAAACTATAGTGGAGAGGATGTAGTGTCATGAGCAGATTTGCCGGCTTCGGCGCTGGGGAACCAGGTTCAAGTCTTGTCCTTGGCTCAACATCCAGTTACTCACTTAACCTCCGGATGCATTAAACAATCTATATATTATTGTGAGATTGTGTAATTAAACTAGTGCTCATATAAAGTGCTCCAATATTTTCGGGTCAAGTTTGTGCTCTACAAAAATTGTTCTTATTTTTTTTCTTTTTGCTGCTACACAGTGATGGAGGCAGAGCAGGAGACATAGCTGCTCTTTCAACAGTGTGTCCTCTATGGTCATCTAGTTAGGAAGAGGATACTGTGTGCCAACACTCCCTCCACTCATTTCTTTAGTGCCACACTATGTTGGAGGGAACGTTTATCAACACGTCCTCTTTAATTCTTAATGGGGATTTGGGGCCAGCAGACCGCAGGGAGGTCGGCCTCCTGGAGTTTTCAGGAGAAGGACCATGATTGGGCCCCATTGGAGTCCAAGGTAGCCCAATTAGGCTATATAGGGGGCTTCTTTTAGGCTTCCTGCCACCATTTTAGGTTTAAGGTGACCTGGTGGCTAGCTGGCAGGGAGCCCTGTCTGCATCTTTTCCTCGTTTGAACCATTGCTGAGGGAATAGAGTCCAATGGCGATAAAGTGGCTGAAGCCATGTACCTGCTCCCTGTTTCAGGGAGCATGGGTCTGGTTGTGGACGGGGGAACCGAGGCTAGCACGTCTAGGATGATGCTGCGGGCCTCTGACTGAGTGGTTGCAGCCACCTTGGTTTGTTTGCCGCCTTGCAAAATACGGGCAGTGTCACCTAAGGTGGGTGCGAAAGGCCTCTCCGTCCCAGTGCGGGTGGCCTTTCAAGGTGCATGAGGAGGACCCCTTTGAGGGAGGGGACGAGGATCGACACAGATGACACTGCCCCAGCGGCATGCCTCTGAGCTGCTTAGGGTCAGGAGTGGAAAAAGGCAGCAAGCAATAGGGAGGTGTCTGCATTGGGCAGAGTGGCACGTCCCATTGACAATGTGGCAAGGGCCCGACCGTGGCTGAAACACATGTACTGGCCACCAAAATGAAGGAATCGCTGCAGTGCCTCCCAGCTCCCAGGAGGCGAGTATAGTGCGGGAGGAAAGTGATGAGCCTCCCACTCATAAAATGATGGAGAGGGAGAGGGAGGACGCTGCTGCGCCTCCCGCAGGGGTATTTTGAGATGGTGAGAGTGAGAGATGCTGGAGAGAGAGCAGGACTGTCTTCCAGGCCCAAGACAGGTGGGGGCACCCATAGGAAAGCACAGATCTGAGTAGAGGTGGAGGGTCACCAGGGACTACAGAGGACCCCTGGCTAGGATGCTGGGACCCGCTTCAGAGGGCCCCGCAGGGCCTACCAGAGTGCTGGGTGGACGGCGGGCCCTGGGTGGTGGGAGGGGACGGGGACTGGAGTGGGAAAGCCTGGACCAGGGTAGGGCATGGCGGTTTGTGCCTGATTGGGGTTGAGGGCCCTTTCGGGACTCGGGGTTTTGCCTCTGTGCTCGTGGCGGGAATGCTTGAATGGAGCAGGGAAGAGGAGGCAACAGAGTCAGAGGGGGGAGCTGGGTACCTGGTGGAGGGATAGGGCAGTGAGGTAAGGACCTGGGGAGGTGTCCTTCCCATTTGGGAGGGTGCCAGCATTGGGCAGAATCAGTGATCCTGTGACCCAAAGGAAGTCTTGGTGGGGGACTGGAGGTTAGGGGCGCCAACACCCCAGTCCTGCCCTCTCGTTTACAGGTGGCAGAGCGTAGCAGATATGAAGACTTGGGAGAGCTTGACACAGATCACAGACCCCGAGAAGAAGAGACGGCTGGGCCCAGAGCGGTTTGCTGCACTTCTAGGGGCGATCCAGTTGCAGACGGCAGAAGTAGGTCTAGGACGACCTTGTTGGCTCTAACAGCAGGTAGGTCTTGGAGACCTCCGGCAACTTTGGTGCAGAGGGACAGGTGGAGTCAGCAGACCAGTATGGTGAGGTTCAGACAGCCCTCCCAGCTGCCGGATACAGGCCCACGATGCAAGCGACAGCTACAGTAACAAGACAGTCATTGGGGGTCGGCCAGAGCTGGGCCAGGTCAGAGAAGACTATGGGAGTGTCAATGGTGAACTTCAAGGAGGATAGCCTCGAAGAAGGTGAGGTGCGAGATGGGGAGGAACACGTGGAGGCACAGGCGGGGGAGTATGGCTAACACATTTCTGTCAAGTGTTTTACAGAAAGGAGAGGCTTGGAACAGTGCTGCATCAGGAACACTGGTGAGGTGGCAAGCACCTATACGGGCACCGACCTTGGAGCCAGGTAAGAGCAACAAGTTGGGCATTCGCCCAGTGCTGGTATCTATGGGCATAGATACGGGTATGGAAATGGAGGGGGGCACATGCGTGGAGGTATGTTTTTGATGTCGGTGTAGGGAGAGAAGGAACAGCTGGCAGTTCAGCAAAAGGGTTGGAAGTGGGAGGTGAAGGACAGCAGAGTAAAGGGTGGGGAGAATGCAGGGATGTCTGGCGACAGGCATGAGGGTAGTGGGTGGAAAGAAGGATGGTCTGGACAGCAAAAAGCTGAAGGTAAAGCAGCTTCCATACATGGGGATAATAAAGCTTGGGACACATCTAATGTTAGCAAACAAGGAACAAATTTGGAAGGGTGAATATGTGGAGCTGTTAAAGCTCCTTCATAGGGAACTGAGCTCCAAAGAGGGGTCCAAGAAAGAAGAGTATGAACTGGCCAAGAGGCCGAGGGTTTTCCTGACCATGGAGAATTGGACCTCTGTGTTTTTAATTCATGCCAGTGTCTATTGTGAGAAGTTTCCTGAACCAAGCGTTGCACTGTTCAAATATGTGGATTTTTTTTCGGGGGTGGTAGGAGGTGGGTAGGCCTGGGCCCAATATGAAGAGGAATTTAGGGCACATTTGGCTTGGGATCCCGAAAGCAAAGTGGGGGGAACTGGATACAGATCTGTGGCAGCATTCTATAGGTCCCCTTAGTTTGAGGAATACTATTTTCATTGCCAGTGGCCGGCTTATAGTTTACAAGCCCATTCAGGGGTGGCCCACCCGAAGCTGCAAGGCAATACCAAGGATAGAGTACTGGACAGAGGCAGCATAATGCAGGCGGCCAAGGGACTCACCACATAGGTACCTGGGGCGAAAGGCTCGTACTCTGGTTAAATTGGACAGACTGGAATACTGGCTGTGGTTTTATGATCAGCAAGAGGAGGCAAGGATTTTGAGGGACGGTTTCAGATGGAGTTTTCAATAAGCCCGGCGAAGCTGGCAGAGTTGCTCAATGCGGAGCTCCATGGAGTCGGGAAAAAACTCTGTAGAGCTCAGCCCAGTGCCTCCAACCCCCCTCACTAAATATTTGTGAAATAAAATAAAAATTATGGTAAATTAAACACACTTACCTTTATTGCGGCGTTTCCAGGCTGCCCTTCTCCTCCTCGCCGTGGTCCTGCAGAATCCCCTATGTCAGACGTACGTTTTGGGTAGGACAGCAAGAGCAAACGTAGTCCTACGATGACGTCGGAGTTTTTCATAAACTTCGCATTCTCAGCAGAATGAGGAGTATTCAAAAATCTGCCAGCTCCGCCAGTGGAGAGGAGTTCTCTGCCCACGGTTCTTAGGGGTATGAGGACTCCCAAGTTCGGAGGTGGGCGGATAATTTATGGTCCACCAAGAAATACAAAAGTGTGGTGCAAAGAAAACTTGACAAGGAAGTTTGGGCGGGGAGGTTGGTGGGCCCCTTTGAGGAATGGCTAATGGAGGACCTGTTTGTGTCACTTATATGTGTGGTGCCAAAGAAAGAAGAAGGCCAGTTTCACCTGAGAAGTGTGGCTCACCGGTTAGAGGCGGCAGACCCAGAAGCAGAGGTCGGCCCGGGACCAGGGTTTAATTCCCGACGCGGCGGGTACGGAACCAATGTCAGCGGGCTCGATAAATCTCGCCTCAGTGCCACTCTAACCATGGGGTATCAGGCTGCAACTCTGGGCAATAGCTTGCTTAATCTCCACAACGGCCCCCTCGCTGCCGGGGATGCCTGGCTTCACCTTGGGGATGCCCAATAGGGACCATCTCACAGGGAAAGCCAAGACGGGTTCCCCAGCGGTACACAGCGCCAAGAAACCCTGGGGTGAACGTGCGCTCTACAAATTCATACTAACATAACATAACCTAATACAGCATTTGTCATGGTCTGAAGAAGAGTCAGTAAATTATGTAATTCCTGATGAAACGGTCTTGGTGTCTTACACTTCAGAGGATTCAGAAAAGGGGGTGTTGATGAACAGAGTGTCTGAATTAAGCAGACCACTCTTACCCAGTCCAAAGATCAGGGCTTGATCCATCACCGTTATTTATCTCACTGCACCATCCCAGCTCAGAACCTGGCTATATGCAAATCAGTCTGTCCCTGGCCCAGTGCATCATGGGAACAGGGCAGACTAAACTACCAAGCCAATTCTTCACAAGAAAGTAGACAAGCTACCGGGGACCGGTTTCGGGCATTTCAGCCGTCTTCGGCCCGGCTTGCTTGAATCCTGATGGTGCAGTGAGAAAGGTACTCATGTCTGAGTATACCCTGCCACACCTATAGTGGCCAAAAACGATTCAGAAAAGGAAGCTTGTTTCCTTCCCAGTATAAGAATTGGCTTGGTAGTTTGGTCTGCCCTGTTCCCATGATGCACTGGGCCAGGGACAGACTAATTTGCATGTCGCCAGGTTCTGAGCTGGGATGGTGCAGTGAGCTAAAAAACGGTGATGGATCAAGCCCTGATCTTTGGACTGGGTAGGAGTGTTCTGCTTAATTCAGATACTCTGTCCATCACTACCCCCCTTTTCTGAATTACACTTCAGAGGACATGACCCTGTCACTGGTGGTGCCAGCAGAGCAAGGGACACAGATGGCAAAATGCAATGTGAAGTCAGCATCTGGATGATTTTCAACTGCTGGGAATGCACTTCAAAGAAAATTAGTATGTAGACACGAGTTAGTATGGCAGGCTGAGAGCCCTGATTTAAGCCTGATTTATACCTTTTCACAAAGGTGATTCAAGGGAAGCTCATATTCTTCTGATAGCCCTATATTGACTATGAAGGCCTTAGCTCCCTGAACTACTCAGGTTAGTGGAGGAGGGTCCTTTGATCCTACCAGTCAATCCATCTCCTCTAAGTCAATCCGTCTCCTCTAAGAGTTCCTCAACATCCAGAATTCTACCTCATGAAACTAGCTGTTTAGAACTTGAGAAGTCAATATTGACTTTTGAGGGATGTTTTGAATGGGTGGCTTCTTCAATTCAGCAATCTAAAATAATAATAATTCCTATTTTGTAAAGCACAAGCATATCACCCTTTAAGATTTCAAGGCACTGGGGGCCGTCGGGGTGATTAAGTGAGCTACGCCCAGAGTTTTCTGATGCTGAGCTGAGCTGATGCCGAAGATCGAACCATGATCCCTACAATCTGAAGACAGACGCTCTGTCGGCTCTGCCGCACATCTCCCAAAAAAGACCATCCAACCTTAAAAATTACTCAAGAAATTGGAAGAACTTTGAGGTCTGGTGTAGTACAAGGGGTTTAACTCCTGCTTCCTGTTCCCCAACCTTCATTTTGGAGTTTTTAAAGGAGGTTTTTTGTAAGGAGTTGCAGGTTTCCACGCTGTATAGTCAATGGGCACCTCTTAGAGCCTTCAGGGATGGAGATGTGTTGGAATTAGAAACTCTAATTGTCAGATTGCTTTGGAGTTTTGGTAATAACAAAACAGTCATTAATTCCCACGTTCCTGGGTAGTATATTCATTTAGTTCTTCAGGCTGTTTAGGGTCCCCCTTTTGAAACTACAGAATCTCTACCGTAAAGGTTTCTAACACTTAAAGTTTTTTTTTATCGCATGGCCATTCCTTCTGGTAGATGGCTGGGGAAAATTAGTGCACTTTAGTGTAGGAGCCAAACCTAAAATTATTCCAAGACAAAGGAGTGAAGATGGATTATTACATTTGAGATGTTTATAG